>NW_013665943.1:9217-14561 GCF_000517525.1 Limulus polyphemus | reverse complement strand
CGGAAACCAACTTACGTAGGTATCTCACGATAAACATATACCCGCCTTACTACCGTCACAACGGAAACCAACTTACGTAGGTATCTCACGATAAACATATACCCGCCTTACTACCGTCACAACGGGAAACCAACTTACGTAGGTATCTCACGATAAACATACACCCGCCTTACTACTGCACAACGGGAAACCAACTTACGTAGGTATCTCACGATAAACATATACCCGCCTTACTACCGTCACAACGGGAAACCAACTTACGTAGGTATCTCACGATAAACATATACCCGCCTTACTACCATCACCAACGGGAAACCAACTTACGTAGGTATCTCACGATAAACATGTATACTTGTCTTATCATCATTAACTTTTCAAATCTATTTCTTCATTATTTACCTGCCGCGTACTGATGTAAATGAGTTTTTCCGAAATTGAAAACATAATTCTGGCACGGGGAATCAATCGAAGAACTATACACACACACACATACACTGTACATCACAAATATAGAAATTCATTTCTCAACAAAAGGCCAAGGAACAGAAGTTCGTGTTTTTTGGATAACAATATATTTAACCCTGAAACGAACTAATCAACAAAATAAAGGAAATACAATTTTAGACATAGTGTTTGCCTCATTATATAACTGAGTAGTTTAGGCAACTTATTGACATTATGGGAATTAAGTTGCACTCGATATGGTAAAAGTGAAAGTTGTACGAAGTTAGCAAAATATTTCCTGGATCAGTTTGTTATGGATTTCGCGCAAAGCTACACGAGGGCTATCTGCGCTAGCCGTCCCTAGTTTAGCAGTGTAAGACTAGAGGGAAGGCAGCTAGTCATCACCAGCCACCGCCAACTCTTTGGCTACTCTTTTACCAACGAATAGTGGGATTGACCGTCACATTATAACGTCCCTACGGCTTAAAGGGCGAGCATGTTTGGTGTGACAGGGATTCGAACCCGCGACCCACAAATTGCGAGTCGAGCACCCTAACCACCGGGCCCAAAGGTTTAATAATTGTTTGAAGTTAAGTACAAAGTTACACAATGGGCTATCTGTGCTTTGCCCACCACGGGGGCTCCTGAATCAGTCAGTAGTAAATATCATAATAATGAAATCAATTTATTATATCTTCATCTTGCTATGTAGCAAGTAGCTTTACTTGGAAAATGTTTAAAATAAATAATTTGTTTAGTCAAAAAGATAAATTTGGAAGTATATTTGACGAGCAATTCATCAGTGGAAAATTAATTATAATATTTAAATATAAATATATGTATATCTATAGAGCAAATTATTTAATAGTTAATATATTATGAAAATAAAGTGATATGGGGAAGAATAACATTTTGTTTTCATATTTTAATTTAAAAAGTTTTGTGGGAGTTTTGCCATAACGTAGTGATGATGTGAGACTTCTAGAAATTTCTCTTTAGATTCAATGTGACGTCTAGAATTGTCTTGAGACTTGGGAAACTTTTAAGAATATAAATTATAGATTTTTTGTTGATCAGTCAATGAGCTGGTTAGTCAGTTGATGAGTTAGTGATTCCTTTACCATGTTATTAACGATTGATTACTGAGTTATTGAATGTTTTAGTTAGCCAATCCCGAGTTTGTGCCGTAGATACAAGAGGAAATTTAACAAGTAAGTATCTGCATAGTTTTATTTGTGAATTAGTATTATCCTTGGGTGAACGTGTAGAACTTCGGGCAGAAGAAACAAAAAATCATTTTTTGTTTATAATGGAACTGGACAAGTAAAAAAATAATCTGCCCCAAAATAGATAATACATTTACACCATTGATGTCAGGAATGGGATTATTTTGGTGTAAATAAAATAAACACTAGATTCAACTTCAAAATGACGACACATGTTCTAAATGACATCGAAAGTTTTGTAAATGATAAAACTGTGGAAAGAAGAACAAGAGAAAAAGAGATTAAAAGATTATCACAATGAAAGAGATGTAGAATAAGAAGAAGGAGACTGAAAATTAAAGGAAGACCAAGACGAAAGAGACAGGAATTTAAGAGAAGGGTTAAAAGAAAGAAACGTATGATTTAAAGAAGAATCACGAACAAAAACAAATTTGATTGAAAACAAGATCAAAGTAGTACGAAAAGACATTTGTGAAGTGCAGAAAAACTGAAGAATTACAAAAATACTGATCGAAGTGCGTGAAAGAATATCACTGACAGGATAAAACATCTGGAAAATTAACTGTGAAATGTTACCATAAAACTAGTCACTCCTCTCTCTGCTTCCACCCCAATATTACATCCTCAACCACCGTTAACTGTGAAATGTTACCATAAAACTAGTCACTCTTCTCTCTGCTTCCACCCCAATATTACATCCTCAACCACCGTTAACTGTGAAATGTTACCATAAAACTAGTCACTCCTCTCTCTGCTTCCACGACAATATTACATCCTCAACCACCGTTAACTGTGAAATGTTACCATAAAACTAGTCACTCCTCTCTCTGCTTCCACCCCAATATTACACCACCGTTAACTGTGAAATATGGAATAGCAGAACCTATTTGATCTATATCTGTTACCACTACTTCTATGACCACAGGACCTTCCTGCAGTGTTCCACATACACCACTAACTCTTTTTATATGGGCTATTCAACAATACCAGTCAGTAGAAAATATTAGGTTCAATTTGAAATAATTTCTAAATTGAATAGTTGGAACAGTGGACAACAAGTCTTTCTTCTTGTTGTCCAGTTAAAAGGACTAGGTTTAACATTTAAGCAATCTTTCAGCAGAGAGCATTATCGGCTTTCTTCATACCAGAAAGAAGTTTCCAAAACAAAGGTTAGGAGCAGAGTATTGAGGTAGCAAGGTTGTGAGCTGTGTTTTGATATTTTAATTTAGACATTTTGTGTCGCTTACTAAAGATTTTTGGCATGATGTATTGAGGATGAATCCTAAAATTGTCTCCAGTGTCTAGATTTGACATGACACCTCGCATTGTCTTGAGACTTGTGAATTTTTTTTTAAATATTATAAAACATCAAAGAGTTGAGTTATCAGTCAGTTAGTTATCTAGTCAGTCTGTTGCTGTAATTTTGACCAATCTCTCTTAAATAAAGGATAAAAATGAAATATTATCAGTGGATGCAGTCGTCTATTTAAAAAGTTAAATTTCAACTAGAATTTCAGGTTTTAGACAATGCAAAGTTAAAGAATGAGCTAGTTGTGCTCTGTCCATCGAGGGAATCGAACCCCGGATTTAAGTATCATAAGTCCTTGATCTTATCGCTGATATTCCAGGAGAAAATTAACTTTATCTAACAAAAGTTTCAAAACAAAAATTTTAAAGAACAGAAAAGTTACGCTAGTTAAACAAATAATGCAATATGCTTAAGAATTAGCTTGAATATAAGTTTCCAAAGCTTAGTCTTAACACTCCAGGTACTAAAATAACCTATTTCAACTCTCTCGGTACAGAACTCAATCAGAATTTCTAAAGCGAATTTCCAAAACCATTAGAATTTGCAATATGTGAAATTGATCACTCCTTGTTTGTTTTCCTTTCATGTGAAGATAAGTATCAGAGATTTAGAATATTTTAATAATTTAAGCTATTAAACAGGATTATTTCTAGTAACTTTTTCAGAATGTTCTATATTCCCTATAATAAAGACCAAATAAATTGTTACTCCAAACTACAAATATGAGTTCTTAACAAATTAGTGCCATTCTGTTAAAAGCACGTGTCATTAGAGGATTGTTTTTGTTTCACCTACTGTATTTGTTGTAGACTGACAAGATTACCATCAGTTTTCTTGTGATGCTCTATCCACACTTACTAGCATTACTTATGTTATACTTTGCGGGTTCATTTAAATATATACTGGTTTGTCTTAACGCAGAACTACACAATAGACTATCTGCTCCCTGCCTATTGCGGGGAATCGAACCTCGTATTTTGCAGGTATAAGTATGTAAACATACTACTGACCGAAGGAGGGAACAAATATATAATAGGCAAATGCATGAATAACCTCGTTGACTTCACTGATACTATTAGTTCAAAAGTGATACGCATGTTTACATTTCTTTCTGATCAATGTTTAATAGGCTATTAAATAATGGACCTAAATGATTTTTCGATTAAACAAATGAGCCTACAAGTAAATATTACGGATTTACCATTTTATGACCTTTAGAATATTTTAACTTTCTTGGCATTGTAGGATCTTAGAGACACTTGAGTGTAAATAAGGGTTAAAATACATGATAATAGATACTGACCAACCTAGTTATTGACAAAAAACACATTTCTTATTTAGCGATAACTATGGTATGTTCATTAATTTTAACGAGGAAATCATTCTAAGTACCTATACTTACTTCCCTATTTTTATTGGTTATTCATAGAAAGGAATAATAGAAAAAAAATGTATTTTGGTTTACATTAAACTGTCAAACAGTGAGAAGGTGAAGGTTTTGTTTGTTTGTTTGTTTCTGAAATTCGCGCAAGGCTACACGAGGGCTATCTGCGCTAGCCGTACCTAATTTAGCAGTGTAAGACTAGAGGGAAGGCAGCTAGTCATCACCACCCACCGCCAACTCTTGGGCTACTCTTTTACCAACGAATAGTGGGATTGACCGTCACATTATAAAGCCCTCACGGCAGAAAGGGCGAGCATGTTTGGTGTGACAGGGATTCGAACCCTCAGATTGCGAGTCGAGTGCCTTAACCACCTGGCCATGCCGGGCCGAAGGTGAAGGTAAAACGCCATGTGTCACAACTATCAAAAATTGTTTATGTTTTTCCTTTTTAATACGAATCTTACATTGAATCTTTATTACTATTTAATTCTACTTTAAAATAGTTAAAGTGTCAATCCGTGGACAGAACTATTCAAAGTATTGAATGTTCAGAAGAACAATATTACAAAGAAAATGCGATGATATTTGTTTATTGTAGACAAGTAAAGGTACCCGTCCCCAGTGAGTGGGAAGTTTAAGTTAATTTATCAATTTAAATTATTTCATGGACTTTTAAAAAGATTAATTGTGTTACACTCTTGGTTTCACTCAAAGCCAAAGTTCTGAGCTACTTATACCACCCACCGCGAAAAGTAATTGTTGAGCATTTCAGTCATGCTAAGAGCCACTCAGCAATAACATACGGTAAGTCTACATTTTTAATCTTTAAGTTAACTCATATTTTGAAATGTGAATGATAGTGTGATTAATTCCTAACAATTTACTGTAGAATATTCTGCTTGCGAAATAAAATTTGGCATCAACATTATTAATGCCAGTTCTTCCGTCATTTCAAACTTGAGTGTTGAGCTTTGTCCTTGC
>NW_013665943.1:6849-8336 GCF_000517525.1 Limulus polyphemus | reverse complement strand
CCCAGTGAGTGGGAAGTTTAAGTTAAGCTATCAATTTAAATTATTTCATGAACTTTAAAAATGTTAATTGTGTTGCACTCTTGGTTTCACTCTGAGCCAAAGCTCTGAGTTACTTATACCGTCCACCGCGAAAAATAATTGTTGAGCATTTCAGTCATGCTAAGAACCGCTTAACAATAACATACGGTATATCTACATATTTATTCTTGAAGTTACGTCATATTTTTTAATGGGGATGATAGTGTGATTAATTCCTTACAAGCTAGTGCAGAATATCCTACTTGCGAAATAAAATTTGGCATCAACATTATTCATGCCTGTTCTCCCATCATTTCAAAAGTGAATGTTGAGCTTTGCCTGTGTGCGCAGCTTTTCAAACGGGAGACAGACGAACACTCGAACAAACACCACGGTTCACAATATATATATAAGGTGTTTGTTATTTATAGAAATCATCCTCAGAATCTAACAATAAAAAGCGCTTTAAGAATGTGTTAGTCGACTTGATTCACACTTGTAACAGATAACGTTTAAAGATATAAACACATGTATGCGTCTGAAAATGCCTTTATTTTTAAAATATACACTATAGTGTATACATTGATAAAACTTAAGTCTGGTTGACAGATTATAAAAGTTTTTATCAAACATTGTTTTTCACGATAAATACTTCAAATACATTAAAAATAACAATCAAAGGCACTTTTGTAAGTTAAAATTAAAAATACAGAAATCTTGTGTAATATCACATATTATTAACGTATACTACACAACCGACTAAATTATGTGACCATTTCGAAACTGCAAAACCTAAAAATAAAAAAAATACGAGAACAATAATTACAAAAATTTGAATTTGTTGTGTTTTGTCCTTTGAAGATTCTACCTACTTAACCACCAGATGGTAGTCCTGTCGTAAACCTATCACGAAACACACACACACACACACAAGCATTTTATCCTTGTAGGCCTAAAATCAGAATTGAATAATTTTCGCTAAATTAACAATATTAACAGTCATTCAGCTACATAAGATAAACCAATCACAAATTGTTTTTAGTTAATTAAATGGTATACAGTGGCGTGAGTATGTGCCCGCAATTGCCGAGCCAAAAGGGGGCCTGACAATCTTAAGAATTGCCGCCAAGGAGAATAAATAAAGGGGGCCCAATCACTTTTTAAACGATGTGGGCCCATCTATTGTAGTTACGCCACTGATGGTATATTAAATTCATTTCAGTTAATGGGTATATTAAACACATAATCATATATACCTACTTTTTTAAAATAGAAGCTAGCCTGACAATTTATTTTGCGATCTTGTTAAAAAATATGAAAATTTATTAAATATTTCGTAATGCCTCTTTGCAGTCACACTTACATATACCAGTAAAGGATAAAGTGATCAGAAAGGTGTTACACAACGAGCGAAATTCACCCTTTCTGCAGTCACACTTACATATACCAGTAAAGGATAAAGTGATCAG
>NW_013665943.1:0-5849 GCF_000517525.1 Limulus polyphemus | reverse complement strand
GTGTTACACAACGAGCGAAATTCACCCTTTCTGCAGTCACACATACATATACCAGTAAAGGATAAAGTGATCAGAAAGGTGTTACACAACGAGCGAAATTCACCCTTTCTGCAGTCACACTTACATATACCAGTAAAGGATAAAGTGATCAGAAAGGTGTTACACAACGAGCGAAATTCACCCTTTCTGCACTTAAAACTACACATCTATTTATACTGATTTGTACGGGATAAATACTTCGATCCTCTCTATAAACAGTAATTACTGATAAATTAACTACCTCTTATAAGATTCTATGAAAATATATTGTAAATTTAACACGTTTTTAAAATATATTGTAATAATACGCTAAGCTTTAAAACAGAAACATTTCTTTAAAATATGTTAATTTTCAACCGCTGAATTGAGTTAAACAATGTATTTCCATATAAACAGTCTCAACAATAAGCACTGTATCGGTCTGTTTATGATGTGTCCATCATTAGACAGTAAATACTTCTACAACTGATATCTGAACTACAGTTAATCGCGCATCTAATAATGTTTCATTTTACAGTTAAGTTTTATCAACAGATAGTGATTACATGCTTTTAGAAGGGAAACAGCAACATGTGAAAGTCTCTTTTTAGTGTTCTCTTTACACAAAATCACTTATACTAGTTATTTTGAGAACGTAATATATTGAATTATAATATTACTTAAAAATGAATCAACAGATGTATGTAAACGTTCTGGTAAAACATGTAGCAATTAACTAGTAAGGCACTACTGAATACATAGTTAGAATAAAGGCATATTTCTGTGCTCTAACATAATTATTCCTATATAATATAAATTACGAGGTGCAAGAATACGAACGTTTTTTAATTCTAGGATTTGTAAAACTTTTCGTCAAAGCACAGTTCAATAACAAAATACGATAACGTTAAATATATATATATATATAAAAGGAGATCTTATGAAACATTCCTGACAACACAGCTATCAGACAATACCCATATGTACAGTAGTTTCTTTCTTAGCAATTATACCAATAGTAACTACAGGTTTACCTTAAACTGATACCACACACCGCTTACAGAATTAACGGTTTCTGGAAGAGTAAATGACCGTTTTATTTTTCTAAACACGAAAAGTAAGTTTACTGTATATCCTTGTCAGAAAATAGGTCTGGGAGAAACCAATAAGCACAAGTAAAGAATTATCAGTTTTAAACTAAATATATGAGAAACTATGACTGTCGGTGAGAAAATGTGAAATGTTAAAAATACAAATACATGCGATAAATTGACCAGATCACTACTGACTATTCGGCGTCCTTTTTCTCTGGATTTAAGTCAACCATGGCGTGTAACTCCTCGGGAGTGTAGCCCAAGAGAGACTGGAGATCACACACGAAACGGTACACATAACGCTTTCCAGCAGTTTTGTGGATAATATTTTTGTCATAATAATACCTCAGTCCACGACTTAGTTTTTCATAGTTCATTTTCGGCTTGTTTTTCCGAATGCCCCATCGACGGGCTACCTCATCAGGATCTGTTAATTTGAACTCCCAACCGTCACCTGTCCAACTGATGAATCCCTGGCAAGTCTTGTCGGTCAGGAGTTCAAGCAGGAACTGCCATAGCTGGATAGGTCCACTCCCTACATGGTAAAAATATTAACTTTTTTAAGAACTCTAAATGTCGCAAATGTTGATTTTTTACACTATTTAATAACAACTACAAAAATGCTGTCATCAGTTAAGAGTCAAATACTGTTACACAAATACAATTTTTACGGAAAGTACACACGTAGACATATAGTTTACATAAATCAGAGTAAAAAGATGATTTCAAAGGTATTGGGCTCAATAAATTGTTAAAGTTTTATAGTAAAGTACTGTAACCTGAATCCTTCACAAGAGCTTCAGTATACTGAATTATTGTTCTCCTTTTTACTGTATACAAAACTATCTGATACTTTTTTATGTATTACATGCAAGCTTGAGATTAGGTAGGATTTGGGTTTATAAATAAATAACATAAGTAAAAGAAAAGTCCTATGTTTATAACGCTCTATTATGTTATCAAATGTACCAAGAGCTATTAATAATAGTTTAGAATGCTTAGCAAGTAAATCCAATTGACTCGGTAAACTATGGCAAATAAAAGCTAGAGAACACTGTAACAACTTCCAGAGGCTTGATTTTTTTAATATTGTAAGAATAATCAGTGCGCTACTGTCTGCAAACAGAAACTCAGAAGATCAAATAGTAAAGTTGTGTGATACAACATCCCCCCCCCCCAGTGGCACAGCGGTATATCTGCGGACTTACAGCGCTAGAAACCGAGTTTCGATACCCGTGGTGGGCAGAGCACAGAATATGAGAGTAGTAGTGAAACGTCACTACAGGTAAAGATATTTTATTAATATATTATTGCCCCCCAGTGGCACAGCGGTATGTCTGCGGACTTACAGCGCTAGAAACCGGGTTTCGATGCCCGTGGTGGACAGAGCACAGAATATGAGAGTAGTAGTGAAACGTCACTACAGGTAAAGGTATTTTATTAATATATTATTGCCCCCCAGTGGCACAGCGGTATGTCTGCGGACTTATAACGCTAGAAACAGGGTTTCGATACCCGTGGTGGGTATAGCACAGATAGCCCTTGTGTAGCTTTCTGCTTAATTGAACAAAAACAAACAAACAATATATTACTTAACTGTTCTATAGCTGTAAGTAATTTTTTGGACTTTGGAGGTAAATTACTGAAAAAGTATAAATGAGCACTGGAAGCAGCAACTGAGCCGCCTATTTGACAGCTCATATTCATACGTTATGCTTGAATATGGGTTCGTATTTCGGATGAGTTTAAACAATTATTTTTTTAAAAATATTCAATACAGAAACCACCACTGTCAAGCATGGCAACTCGGGAGGCTCCATTTAACGCCATAAAATATACGAATATGTACAAAGACGCAAAACTTTGTTAAAATATACCAGTTAATATCTGGTTGTTTATATAGCATAATCAGTGACAGTGTCATTTGCGTCAAATGTTTAAGAGGCCAAAAAGACCTTTAATAAAAATGTTCACTTTCTTTCGATTTGAAGTTACTGAAAAATAAGATTATTTAAGGAAGAGGAGAAGGAATTAAGTCTTTTGAAAATGTATTACAATTTTAATTATCATTTATACAATTCACACATATTTAGGTACTATAGTTTGTATTGAATTAAAACATTGCTCGGTGCGAGATAAATCCAGGCCTTCCGAGTCTTGCTTTAAGTTATCAACAACACACCTGAGTAACCTGCGAGTACGGCGGCCTGAATGACTGGCTTGCTATCATCACCTCCCGTTAGAGGATTCGGTCCATGAATTTGGCCATGATTCGGATTTTGTATCTGATTCAAGTGATTCAGGGGTAGATGGGAGTCCCGAACTGATAGTCCTACAAAGGTGGGATGATGCTGATGGAGAGAATTGCTCACTGGACCTGTTGGCATTAAAGGATGTCCTGCTAATTGAGAGTACCAGTGATCAACTGGACTGTGGATGGAAGTTGGTACAGTTTGGAAAGGTGGCTCGTAATGATGTGTCACATAGCCGTCAGGTGGAAGCATCTCGTGGTGATATTGTACTGCAAAATGATCAAGTTTTTAATATAGATATCCTTTCTCTACACACTTAATTAAGTTATAAGTCAATTCTAATAAATGGTTACTTCATATTAAACAAACAATGCAACAGTATTTTGAGTTTCCTACTACATTAAAATGGAGGCCAAGTTTATAGCATTACTACAGGCAGTTTCTCTATATCTCAAACAAAGCTTAATTAATTTTGAATTTGCATTGTTCCCAATTAATATAAGAGATAGCATAAAATTCACCTGAGCGCCTATTACCATTTTTGCCTAATAATTGTTTTAATTGAGAATGAGACACAGCTGTGAATGAAAATTCTTTTAAACAAAGATGACATTTCAGAAGGTTATCATATGTATTATATCTATAGTCTTGTTCAGGGTTTCAAACAATTAGGAACAGCTTGAACTAACGAGGTTTCCGCCAGGTGCTTTGGATAAATGGGTTATTGAAAGTAGAACTAACTTAAAAAGAAACACCAAGCAGCATTTGTAGTTATCAGCTTCAAACAAAGCGTCCCAGTTCCCTTCAACAGTCCAAGCATCAACCTCAACCTACATAGTATGTTACGTACTGTTCCTCTGGGCATCTCGCTAACCTATCGTGTTATACCATTGTAAGAACAAATAAAGTAGAATGAACTTATAACTCCGCAAAAACTGATCAATTATCCAAAATTTTGTATTATAAGAGGGCTGATAAAAAAAGTAGGTCAATTTTGAAATTCACTGGAGAACAGGGTTATTTACTAGCAGCTTAAACGTTAGGCGAAGAAGAAATTTCTAAGGAGAGTCCAGGTGCCTTCAATATGTAAAATTCATGTAAATCCCTAAAAAGTGCCACCCATGTCTCTCTACGCATTACAATTCTGATGAAATTAACCATATAGACACTAAATCACGTTGGAATAAATTATTAATAAATTTTATTCTTTCAGTATCAAAACACTCTTAAAAGAACACGGTTCGAATTGGAATTTCGTACAAGAACACTTCGAATACAAGTTATGTTCAAGACATGCAAAGGGGAATATTAGTAGAATCAAAAGTCATACATCATTCACACAAGGAATGAAATTTAAAAAAAGGTTTATCAGTAGAATTACCTCTCGAATAACTTTTCGCACAATAAGTAGGCTGGTATTTGGTTTCTGTAAGCATGAGTGGGGTGGACGGCGTTGAATAAAACTCCGGACTAGCGTCCAAATAGCCCTGGTGAGGAGTACTGGCTTCCAACCCGTATTCTTGTGCTTCGTTATATTGTTGGCTCAAACCCATATCCTCATGGTTCATATCATTCAAGGTGTGCATCGACTCGGTAATGTGATTGTATCCACCTGCAAAAAGAAAGTTAAAGTTGAACTCAAGGACACACAATTTGATCTACGTGGATAATTTCTTGGGGCATATAAAACTATTATACAAAAAGTTGTAAATTGAAAACAGAATATACTAATTGTAAGACAGACCTCAAAGTTTACTAAATAGACGTTTTTACAGTTGTTAAAATATTAGCTTTGCCCGATCCGTCAGAAAATGACGTTGGAGTTTTGTCAAAAACCCCGGAGGACTCCGCCCTTGCTTCAGCTAGTTTTGTTCACCAAACTTCCCCTTCATCATAAAAAAAAACAATCACACCTTGAAAAAATAAAAACCATTTTAAATGACATTCTCAAAAAATCAATAAGAATTGTGTAAACTTAAATTAAAATCGACTCTTGGCATTAAGATTCCAAGGTCTCACCAACATAATGTTATCACCCAAACCTTGGTGCATAACACCCCACCAAAAACTGTAGAAGTAGAAGTTGTCTTACTGATGTGGCTCCATGGTAAGTGAAAGATTTCACAAATCCATCGATATTTCACACGTATTAGGATGTATTTTTCTAATTACGTCATAAAACTGAAAATTTACGGTTTAACAGTGAAAGAAGATGAAGCAATAGGCCTAAGGTTTACGATAAAAATTCTGTCACCAAATTTAAACTTATGAATTAATTTCAAGTACTATCATCAGTTAAGACTAATGGCAATACGTTTGGGAGAAAGAAAGAAAAAAGGTTGTTTTATCCAAAAAAGTAATAATAAAACTGAAAAACTTTACGGAAACCAAAAATTCGCCAAGAAGGTCGAAATGTCTACGTCAGGCTTAGTATATGCATAAGTTAAAACATTAAACTATCTATAAGGTGGAATTCAACTCAGCC
>NW_013665942.1:692275-692950 GCF_000517525.1 Limulus polyphemus | reverse complement strand
GGAACGGCTAGCGCAGATAGCCCTCGTGTAGCTTTGCGCGAAATCCATAACAAACAAACTTTGTCTTCAAAATAAGGGTGCGTCTTATACACCGGTGCGTCTTATATTCCAAAAAAATACGGTAATAAGAAAAAAATGAAACTCATTAAAGCTGTGTCTGAGTCACTCTTAGTCAGCCAATACAAACATCAAAATCTTAAATCAATGAGCAATAAAGTAATCTTACTCAAAACAATGTAACCAGTTAAGTTGAAATTGAAAAAAAATCTAAAATAATTTAATATTTTGCTGCATAATATAACGAGGTTATTCGACATACTAATGATATCGTTTACATTTTTGTGCATTCTATTGGTTCCGACACACTCCAATTTAGTGCATCATTCTGTAGCAAAACAACTACTATGATTGTAAACTCTAAATGTACTCTCTAGGTTGTCTTCGAAGCACATCAATTGCTTACAATATAGTTTACAATTAATGATAAATTATAAACCAAACACCCCAACCACCAGGTCATGCCAAATCATAATACGAAATACTATGTGAATCAAGCACCACTAACCACCAGGCCATGCCAAATCATAATACGAAATACTATGTGAATCAAGCACCACTAACCACCAGGCCATGCCAAATCATAATACGAAATACTATGTGAATCAAGCACCACTA
>NW_013665942.1:689837-691418 GCF_000517525.1 Limulus polyphemus | reverse complement strand
TACGGATTTGTGTCGCTAAAGTTTCGTCGGAACGAAGTTACGGAAAGTTAATTAACGAACGGAGACGTAACACTATGAAAAACATCACGAACGACAGTATGAAATTATTTTAAAAAGAAACTTACTTTTAAAGTATTGTTTGCCCAATTTTTTATTTTGTGTGTGTAAGTGTTATTTCCGGTTAAAATAATTGTAACATACTCTGTCCGGAGAATATGGTTATGGTGTGTTGGGCATACACAAACTGTAACACCATTGGTGATGCTGTAATGAGGCTTCATATAATTGAATATTGTGCGTGTCTTATTAGGATTTCAGTTAATACCTACCCAGGTTTCTATTTGTGTATGCGCGTTGCCTTATACTTTACCTCTTTATTTTCACAGCCTTAGTGTGCTGTTTCCCCCTGTTAGTATTTTTGTATTTACTACCTCTGCCATCGAAGGTGGATGAAGGCTATGTTTTCACTCCTGTGTGTGCTTGTCAGCAAGGTTTCTAGAAAATGGCTGAATGACTTTGGACCAAAGTTGGTATATATTTGGACTATGACCCAAATTAGAAGTTATTAGTTGTTTTTTTTAGGGTCAAGGTCACAGACAAGTCACGAAAATCCGAAAAATAGCTATCTGTAAACATGGGGACCGATTTTTTCACACTATTTTTACTCTATGACTAAGTCAAACATGATCGGATTTTGATGAAACTTGGTGGACACATGTAGAATGTAATTACTCATTATCCTGCCAAAAATGGTGAGTATCCGTTGATAACGACGGACATATGGACACATTTTCTTATTTCTTGAAAACCGAATATGATCAACGCTGCATGGCGGAGGTGTCCGCCCTACTGAGTGCCCCTCTATTTTCTTACTTGTGTGTTGTATCCAATAACCTACTTTATATTAAATAGAAGAAAATAAAATATACTATAAATGCACCTAATTACGATTTTAAACATAAATATAGTCATTTACAAAAGTTAGTTTTTCTTTTTATTACTGGTCATTTAATTACCATTTGTTAGTAGTCTCATCGATAATTATGATATAACCTATAGTGTTATACCTACAAATCTATAAGGGACCATATTCTACTCATATAAAATTAAGCGTTTGAAAATATTTTATTTGTTTTCCTAACATAGTGCATCACGAGTTGAAAGTTCGTATTCAGTAAGACATGTAAGACCATATGAAATAACAAAAAATATCTAATCGACGAATTTCTTCCTGGTGACATCAAGATAACATAGAGTAACATGTTCTAAGTATCACCTGGTGACATCAAGATAACAAGCAGTGACACGTTCCAAGTATCACCTGTTAACATCAAGATAACATACGGTAACATGTTCTAAGTATCACCTGGAGACATCAAGATTAACAAACAGTGACATGTTCTAAGTATCACCTGGTGACATCAAGATTAACAAATATTGACACGTTCCAATTATCACCTGTTGACATGAAGATAACATACAGTAACATGTTCTAAGTATCACCTAGAGACATCAAGATTAACATACAGTGACATGTTCTAAGTATCACCTGTTGACATCAAGATTAACATACAGTGACAT
>NW_013665942.1:686183-689338 GCF_000517525.1 Limulus polyphemus | reverse complement strand
TGGTGACATCAAGATTAACAAAATTGACACGTTCCAAGTATCACCTGTTGACATCAAGATAACATACAGTAACATGTTCTAAGTATCACCTAGAGACATCAAGATTAACATACAGTGACACGTTTAAGTATCACCTGTTGACATCAAGACAGACATGCGATGGCATGTTCTAAGTATCACATGTTGATATCAAGACAGACATGCGATGGCATGTTTTAAGTATCACCTGGTGACATCAAGACAGACATGCGATGGCATGTTCTAAGTATAACATGGTGATATCAAGACAGACATACAGTGGCATGTTCTAAGTATCACCTGGTGACATCGAAGACAGACGGTGACATGTTCTAAGTATCATGGGTTGACATCAAGATAACAAGTAGTAACATGTTCTAAATATCGTCTAGTGACATCAAGACAGACATACGGTGGCATGTTCTAAGTATGACATGGTGATATCAAGACAGACATACAGTGACGTATTCTAAGTATCACCTGGTGACATCAAGACAGATATGCAATGACATGTTATAAGAATCACGAGGTGACCTCAACACACAACACAAACATGTGCTGACGTGTTCTAAGTATCAAAAGGCATCACAACAATAGATGTAGTTGATAAGTTGTACACACTACCTTCAATGTGAACCAGTTAAGAGATGTAGGCTAAGAAATGTCGCACCTACAACAACAAAATTTAGAAGTCTTATAACGAACTAGACATGAATTAAACGACAAATTTGTGGTATTTGCTTTATTGAATTTCTTGTATGATGAAGGATCCACCCAGATGTAATAGGTTATTATCAACGTTAAAGGTTTTTCTATACAAGACGTATTTGTTGATTAAGAAACGCTACAAACTTTAAATATTTCCTTGGATGATGAGGACGTCACCAAAGGCAGTCTACTACGGATCGATGAACCTATCACCGTCTAATGTAATCGATAATCGATAGTCTCAGGTACAGATTGGTCGATTTTGTATTTGAAAATAGGGTGATTCTATTAAAGGTTAACCTGTGGGTTTATTGTCTGAGACCCCTAGTATCGTACTTCTGAACTATATATCCTTAATAATAACATGTCATTTTGTTTTAACTTCCATGTTTATACCTCAAGTTTTGAAGAACGTCGTTTTGAATTAATAAAAATGCTTCAAAATAATTCTGAACGTTTTTTATTTCGTACTACAAACTTTACTAACACAAAGTGCTCCGAATGACTGAGATGTTCCTTGATTTATTTTGTTCCACTGGGGCATGACGTCATGCCTTTAGTATTGCATAGAATCTTTTTTGACGCTGATGTCGGTAGTGGAAGGAGCTTCGACAGCTAAACTTTGTATAATAATTCTATATGCAAAAAATCCTGAAGAGGCTGATGCGATCCATAAAAGCTTTCAATTCAAATCTCTACGTGGTATATAAATAACCCATAGTTTTGGGCTTTTCTTATAGGAACTTCTTTTTTCAAAGGCAAAAATCGTAATAAGATGCTTTTAGGTATATTTTCAAACGTAAAAGGTTTTGATCGTGTAATTCTATTTTAGGTAAATCTTTCTGTGGAAATAAACTTCTTAAAGCCAGATTTCTTGGTTGTGGTTTCGCTAGATTGTAGGTAGGTACAGTATGGATCTTATTTAACTACCTAAACATTATTAATTGTAAAAAATACAACATCCGACGTTTTTTTGGCATAGTGAAAGGTAAAATATTTTTAATTGGTTAAAGTCGACTACTTTCGATAACACAGTTTTCTTTCATTGTGCCGAGAAATCGGATTTTGTGTTTTTTACTACTAAATATATATATATATATATACAATTTTTGTTTGTTTGTAATTAAGCACAAAGCTACACAATGAGCTATCTGTGCTCTTCTCACCACGGGTATCGAAACCCAGTTTTTAGCGTTGGTTGTAAGTCCGCAGACATACCGCTGTGCCACTGGGGGGCTAAACAGAATGTGTCTAAAAAGAAGTTACCTAAAGATTATTATGTATGTATATTAAAGAGTGCGAATATACGTACTTATTTTCGGTATCTATTTTATTGCAGTCATAAGAACGAGTAGTTAAAACATGCGATTATCATGAGTTAGGCCTCAAATTGGTTATGTCATTGACTAGGAGATTCAGAATTACGTCATTGTTATAACTCAGAAAAATTCAGTTCTGAAAACCTTTTTGTTGTTACTTTCATTGACAGTGTAAGCTGGAGTGTTTATTATATCTGTTTTTTATTATTTTTAGTGTTCATTATTGTAATTTTATTTGAAAGATTATTTTGTGTAGTTGGTTTAATATCGGTATTTAGGACTATCCTAATTCTCCTAAGTTGGCCGAATCTCGTGAGATCTTATTGAGTTTATGACCGAGACTATCGTTAACAGCGAGGGTACACAAATGATGAAACAATGTATCCTAGCCTTTATTATTAAGAAAGTAACGAAAGTATATTTATACTGTAACGAACTTGTTATTATATATTTATTTTAATATCAACGTTTGTTTAGATTATGTTTATATTTTAAAACATGCGTAGCTTATAGTGTTAAATATGTATTGCGAAACTCCCGCCTATTCTCCAAAGTTGTAGAAGGTTCTCGAGAGTAAGAAACAACAATATATGTATATACGTAAACGCTTAAGTGTAGCTCAGTATTGTTACTTAAAACTGAAATTTCTAGAACGCCTCCACACGGCTATAAATATAACCAACGCGCCGCGCCAAAGAGAGTATCCGTTATTAGCTCGCTGGAGTGTGCTATAAACTTCGAAAGCTATAACTGCGATTGTTATAACGCTTATCAATCGAAAAACTTCAGATATTTGACCAGGAATATTTTTACATTTCGAACATTACAAATCATTTGACTTCAGTTGATTCACATCCGACATTATTTACTTTTACGAAAACATTACCTAACGTCATCGGTGGAAACTCAATCTCTAATAGGCGTATGAACAATGAAGACTACAGGGCTAGCTAACTCCTTGTTAAGTGAATTGTGCGTACGTACGTCAACTCGAAATTAACTCCCTCATCGTGAACCCTCGATAAGATATCAAGGAAATTCCAGACTAGAAAGAAGACTTTATATTGTTTGTAAGTTTATGTAATTTTGTTTATAATCATTGTGTGTAAT
>NW_013665942.1:682053-685142 GCF_000517525.1 Limulus polyphemus | reverse complement strand
ATATTATCATGTAATTAACGTTATCCTCTTTGTTCGAATGTTAGCAGTAACAAAACTTTAACTTGCCTTCGTTTTATATATATTTTACCCACATCTCTGGAGTATTGTGCCTCAGAGCTAGGGTGTTAACAGGAAACTATAAAAGTTTCTCAGCGCTTGCGAAGCTATATTGAGGTAATTCGCTTTCAGAGTCAGAAGTGAGTGAGGAGAAGAAATTACTGTTTACTGCATTCCGCAATGACAGAAAAGACAAACCAACTATACTACAAGCACTTTTATTATAAGGTCAGACCAAAACTAAACTACTAATCAAGGCGAAAGATGATGAGTGAGTTTCTTTGCTTATTCCACACTGTTAATCACATGGGATTGATTCTCCGAAGATATAGTCGGAGTACACTGCGAGACACAAAGACGAGTCTAGAGATCTGGTAGCATAATTAACCAGATTAATAAACAGATTAAAAGAGAATGTAAGAGAACAGGTAGACTAAGAATGCTAGGTCATCAACTGTAGACATTATTGCTCTGCGCGAAATGTAGAAAAGCAAATTTTATTAACTTAAATTGTGACATTTTTATTTCTTATAAAGATGTGTCACTGGAACGCATACAGTTTTGCATTTTGGATTATTCACAATCTGTTATCAAATGAACAGCTTTTAATCCCAGCTTTGGACTGCGTGTTGTCAAGGGGAAACCCTTCAGTCTGTGATATGTACCTAACAGATTCAAGTGCTTGAAAGAACTGATTGCAAGGAACCAACAGTCGAGGAGTTGTCTGAACTTTAGACAAGCGACTCTAGAGTACAAGTGACAAGCTTTACAGTGCCTACTTGAATCTGACTTGAAGCTGAAACCACTCAAGCGAACCTTAACGAAGACCCGAGTGGCTATTGTGGACGTGTAGGGAGCCGTAAGGGGATGAGTTCTGATTCTAAGAAAGTTGCAGTAATGGTCACATTCTACCACAAACAAGGTGTCCAGTTTCAAGGGTGTTTGCCTCTTATAATCGTTAATTTATGCTAAAGTTTCCCTCTTGTTTGATGAAGAAATCTGGGGTGATGCAATGTTGGATAGGGCTACGGACTATGAAGCTGCTTTTCAGAAGTTAAGAAACCTATTTATTATCCACTGGCTGCCTACCACAGGTTAGTCGTCAAATCCACATTAGTTTGTTCAATTGTTGGTGTAATAAATGTTTTTGTTATGTCGACTTGCCAGCTTCTTTGATGTTACTTTATCAAATGTTGCAAGTGAACAGCATCAAAAGATAATATAGAGATGATGTCTCATACAGTCACACAGTCTTCCAATAAAAGCACACATATTAAAATCGGTAATAATTACTACTACTACCAAAAGTCCATAAATTAATAGACTAATATTAATATGATGTTTGATATTATAAGGTACACATTAATTATCAACTGAACAGATCTTTACTTTTTTAAATATTTAATTTATTATCATGTAATTAACGTTACTCTCTTTGTTCTAATGTTAGCAGTAATAAAACTATAACTTGCCTTGGTTTTATATATATATATGGAAAACATAATATACACCAAATGACAAATCAAGTCACGTGTAAAGCTACGGGCTACAAACCCGATGTTCCGAGTGTCAAAAGTAAAACGGTTGAACCAAGCACTGCATGGATCTCGTCTAAATGTGGTGACGTCATTGCTATTCAAGCCTAGGAAGGAAACACTAGAGTGGAGTCTCGTAACAGTGACCTTGGTTTGAGCACGCGCGCTGTTACTGTACTTGATGGCTAAATTGTAGCTGTAACAGGCGTGGGGGAGGGGGGTCAATGGGAATGATGAACGTTGTGTTGGGAAAATGAGTTGAAGGTGGGGTGTTGGCGAAAACAGAATGCTTACACAAAGGCTGCAGTCAAATAAGTTTTTATTTATTTTCATTTCCTTTTTCCTGTGTTGTTTTTACGAGCGGGCAGTATCTGTTACAAGATAACGTCATTATTTGATACGTGTACTTGCGTACAGACCCACAGAAACACGACAGGCCGGATGTACGCTAGACATAATATGAAAAGTTTTATTATTGAATAAACCGGTACTTGAAACTATACCGTTTTTAGGGCTTACAACCAACGAAAGAATCTCAAGTAGCGACACCATTCTTGTGCGTATTAGACTCTAATTAGCAGTTTAAAGATCAGTATTTAAATATAAAACTAAGGATTGGTATATTTTTGTATTAGTTTTATTACTTAAATAAAACAAACGTGGAAAGAAAAACATTAAGGAAAATATGAGTATTTATCGTGGGCTGTTTGATCGAGATTGGGGTTACGTGAAGACGAACGTGTTTTCGAATCAATACGAAAGGTACCACAAATCCTTATTACGCATAGAACAAGTGAAATGAACACTTACATCTGTAAAGACCAGTATTTTCATAATAAGACAACTCAAAAGAAGTAACACAAAAGGCGTAGATATCACAATATTGGATGATTCATCAGAATAGCATAAATTTAAAAAAAGTAGTGAATCATTACAATTTTAATGCTATGGTTGTAACTTTTGTAGTGAAATTTTAGAATTATTTTCAAAACCTTGTTAACATAAATAAAATAGTTATTAGAACTTATTGTACTTGTCAAGATACTGTGAATAATAAATTCTGCCCAAAATGACATTACGTCAGGCTTAGAATATCGTTAGCAGTGAAAGAAGGTACTCGGCTGATGATTCAATGCAATCTTCCAGTCAGTTTGAGTTATGTTAACTTATGTTACTTTTGAATCATAGACTATACAGTTAGAGTAACTTTGATAAGAAGTTTTCTAGTGTGTCTGGAAATTCTGAATGTAATTTCCTGGAATAATTAACCTTCTGAAGTCTAAGTGCTTGGAAAATTACAAAGCACGATATTTCCTTTGTGTCAAGACCGAAGATCCAGTGAAACTACTCAAAACAAGCAGAACTGTGTTAAGCATTACGAGAACCTGTAAAACATTGACTTTCACTATTTTACGTTCAGAACTCACCTATGTTACAGTATACATTAAGAAATCTGTCCAGTTACAGTGTGATAAAAGCTGAAAACTTTAGTTTTTG
>NW_013665942.1:655377-681460 GCF_000517525.1 Limulus polyphemus | reverse complement strand
ACTTCCACATATCGCCCCCCCCCCCCCAGGGGCCCAGCGGGATTTCGGGGGCCTTAAAACAAAAAAAACCGGTTTTAGATACCCGTGGTGGGCAGAGCACAGATAGCCCGTTGTGCATAATTACAAACAAACTTCCACATATCCAAGTTTTTAAATGATGCTTCCATCAAATACTTTTGCTTAAAAATCGGGAAACTACTATTCGCACTTGCCAACAAACAACACGTGTAGTATAACAAGTTATATAAATGCATTTGGAACAGTAAAAATGGTTCTAATTAGCATGCAAAGCACCTAGAATTTAATTTGCCGAGTTCTTTCTAAAAATGTAATCCCACTAGGTGATATATAATAGTTAATATTGTTTAATATAGTTCATTTATACTTAAGGCATTTCACATCGAAGTAAATAGTTTATAAACGCTACATGTTGTTCGTTATACCGTTACCTAAGTTTACAACGGTTCAACTAGTATTAACCGACTTATTGTGACTCACACTGTGATAAATCTATGTAAATAAACGTCAATATGTGTGTGTAACTGTTCCTCATACGTTTCCACATTTCTTGATCAATGAGCACCAAACTTAACACGTTGATACAGGATGACATGAGGAAGGTCATGAGGGGGAGGACCCCTCATCTATATAAATAAATATTAAGATATGTGTGTGTATTTGTTCCTCATACGTTTCCACATTTCTTGATCAATCAGCACCAAACTTGACACAGTGATAGAGGATGGCATGAGGAAGGTCATGAGAGGGGGTGGACTCCCATCTAACTTCGGAAAAACTATCAAATCATCACAACTTGACACACTGATACAGGATGACATGAGGGGGGGTTTATTGCACTTTCAATGTTTATTATATTAAGAAAAAACATAGAAGCACAAATCCTTCTCCTTTGTTACAAACGAGTTTTTAGTTCACTCGTCTAACGAACAGGTACTCCAGATAGTGGTTTGTAAATGTTGTTCGTTATAATTATAGCTAAGTTTACGCGGTTTACTACGGTTCAAATAGTATTACCATACTTAATGTAGTTCCTTTGGGGTAGTTTAATTTACTAATGTATAAAAATAATGTATTTTATTACGGTAATTCATATAGTATTACTTAGAAAACCTAAGGTGTTGGTCAGTAGATCAAATAAGCTATGCTGTGTATCTTGTCTGAATCAACTAGTAATTGTAAAGGCATTTGAAACATTAGCTGAGAAACTTAAGGAATTTTCAGTAAATCACTTTGACGACTTTCGACTTGACCGAAGTCGTTTCTTCTGCCCCAGCTACTGTTAAGTCGTCAGAAAGCAACTGCTGATTTCCACTTATCTCTACCATCAACTTGTAACGATTTACTGTATAGTTTGCTGATGTATCTGTTCCATAGCGAAAGACTTTCTGGGCCATAAAACACACAGGCACATTTAAGGGAAGTAAACGCGATATATTAGTTCTTTGTAGCTGTACTGTATGCATTCAATGTTCGAACAATAGAAGAAAAAAAAAACCTGTTTGCACTTTAAAAAAAAAAAACTTTAGCATTAAACTGGCATCTAGTTCAGGGACATATAATATGTATTAATAATCCGCTCTTACTAGTTTGATATCAAGGGTTCGGATACTTACGAAACAGTTCGTACGTGATCGGTTATTTCAATGGACAATAAAACATTTATCAAACCAAACTATTTTTCTTTAACTTTATTTACATTCATGACCAATACGAGTAGTTGCTGAAAAAAAAACCAACTAAATAGTTGTAACAAAAATCAAATAACGTTAGCTTCGAGGTCGAAACTGACATGACTAGTAGAAACACACCAGAAATGCGTTCGCGTTAAAACCAATTTCTATTACATTCTGTGATACAGTTTGTTTGTTTTTTACCGCAAAAAAGGGATGTTAATAAAGAGAATATAACGTTTGGCAACAAGTGGAAATTTTCAGTGATAGAACTCCGCAAATAACATTTCAAGATCTGGACACCACAACTTCACACACACAAAAGACCATTACAACAATACAGGCACAAAATATACAACTTTCCAGAATGTATTTATGCTTATTAGCGAAGTATCTACCAATCGATATTCAAACAACAATTTCCAGGCGAAAACGTTAAACGTACATTCAAACAACAATAAGGAAAAGTTCCTACAATACGTGATAATGTGATTAGCAATCGGATATAAATCATAATAATCCTCTTTAAATTGAATTGTAACAAGGACAGAAAAAAACATGGAGACGGGCTATCGTCGTGGGTCTCTTTTTCAAACACATTTTTATTCCTTTAAACGGAAAACCTTTCTTTCTGAAGTCATTTTCTCTCTTCTCATATTTCGCTTTTAAAATTTTCTCCAAAAGACCAATCATAGGTCTACCAAAAAGCCCAAGGGAATTCGACTCGTTTACCTTAACTCTTTTTGGGCTTCTTCAGCTCCAAAAACTGCTTGGCCAACAAATACTACTTCCATAAAACCAAAGCAGAAGTGGTTTCTTTCACGAATTCCACATGTGGGTTTCAAAGGGAACAACTGTGAAACTGTTCCATTCACGTATATTACTTTCTTCAATTTTTTTCTATTTTTTTTTTCTTTCGTTGTTTAGGTATCTCTCTCTTTCTTACCTTTTCCTGGATTCAAATCATCACCTAGAATAGTGGCAATTTCTCCTTGCATGAAAGCCCATGGGACATTGGATCCCACCAGAGGGCACTTTTCTCCACTTGGACAATAAACCTCATTTCCATTAGCTGCACCCTGGCCTTTGATACTCTCGCGAGAGCACGGGAAACAGAACTTGTGATGCTGTACCGATGGACACTGGACAAAATGAGTGTCCTCCAGCCTCTCGTTACACAGAGTACACTTGAGGCCCACGGCTGTGTGTGTATCGGGAGATGTAGTTGTAGAGGTTGTGCTAGTGTTGTTGTTTTCCCCTTCCGAGGTGGAATTTCCAGAGTTATGACGAACTCCAGTAGATGTTTTCTTTCCAGCACCAGAAGGAGCTACATTCGGAGAATGACGTGCAGCAGGTGATGGCCTAGTCGCTCCACCAGGCTGTGACACCAGCTCTGAAGTAGGTATAGCCCCTCGTGGTGATCCAGGAGTGAGATTGTCAGCAACAGACATAAGAGCTGCCATTGGTGATGGTCCATTCTGCGAAGTCGCTGGCGTAGCGCCCTCTGGTGATGATGTAGAGCGATTGTTCATAATAGGTGCAGATGTAACCAATGGACTAGAAACGCTTGTAGAAGCTAACACAACAAAAATAATAATGATCGTTAAACAATTATTAATATCAATCAATATTTAAGTTAGACATAAATATTTAAATTTTTGTTAATACAAAATACAGAAAAAAATTCTGAGATCCAAAGCTTATTTGAACTGACCATTATCATTTAATATCTTTACATACCCTCACACATTACATTATTTTATACGAAAACAATCAAGGAAAAACAAGTCAACATACGAAATATTTACAATGAACTATTGAAATATATTCATAACTCATATTTCAATTTAATTTACTCTACTAATATCACTATGAAGCCAAGTGTATTAGTACTTTCATAAGTAAGGGCGTTGAATAAACTAGTCAGCGAACGTGAATATTGTGAATTAAAACAAGGGACCGTTTTACACTACATCATACAGTAATTAAGTAATACGTGCTTTTTACGTGGGAACGTAAATATAGTATTATTTACTAGAAAAAGTTCGTATATTACAACAACATTACAATAGACCATAAACAATCATTACAACCAACGAGACTGACTTTTAACGTTTGTTTCTTGACAAGGTTTGCGCATCGCACAACAGCAACATTTCCTCAGTTAATTCAATATATATGCGTTTATTCACTTATGACCCACTACGACATGGGATGCTATATACATGTATATTTCGCTTTTCTCCCACTTTTTAGTTTATCACGCGAGTAGACACAACACTGCTATTCACGAGTCATGTGGCACTTAGTGTCAGGTTAAACTGTCATCATGTATGGATATACAAATAAGTTGAAATTTTATAAGTGAATGCTCCCATGGGAAAAGGAAGTGTAAGAAAAAACCTTATACATGTGCAAAAATGACGTAAGTACATTTGGTTCGTAGAATTACTAAACTGCACTGCAATAAAACGCAACTTAAGGGGCTACACTTTTTTTTTTTCATTTAATACAATATATCAATATTTCAGCAATGTAAAGCCAGTTTGGTCGCCGTATTATCAACAGTTATGATTTCTCCAAATTTATTTTCTGTAGTACATATTGGTATATAGAAGACTGTAAAGCGAAACGTTGGGTGTCTAACTAAATGGAAACAACATTTTGGTGTTATATGGTCGTTTGTTTCTAGTATTAATAATTATGAGTTCTCCAAATTTATTTTCTGTAGTGCATATTGGTATATAGAAGACTGTAAAGCGAAACGTTGAGTGTCTAATTAAATGGAAACAACATTTTGGTGTTATAAGGTCGTTTGTTTCTAGTATTAATAATTATGAGTTCTCCAAATTTATTTTCTGTAGTGCATATTGGTATATATATAAGACTGTAAAGCGAAACGTTGAGTGTCTAATTAAATGGAAACAACATTTTGGTGTTATAAGGTCGTTTGTTTCTAGTATTATTAATAATTATGATTTCTCCTGTTGCACCTGAAGAGCCGATATTGTATATTACTTCAATTCAGCCACACACCACAACTCTTATTGCATATAGTCTTAATAACATTCCTCCTAAATAATTAATCTTCGTAACTTATGTCCCTCACTTGTCTTTTAAGTTGTGTATTTACGCAACTGAACATTCAGTTGAATTGTCTCTTATGACATTACAACATGGTGGATCTCAATAAAATTAAAATATGTTAAATTAATTTTTTTACATCCTATATTGCAGTTTTTGTCATTTAAACTATCACACAGAGTTACTGTATACATTACATGTGCTTTTATTAGTTTAACCACGAAAACTGTTTGAAGCATGTACCACCATCAAGAGAATAAAGGTTATCTATGACACGTACAAGTTAGGGTCGTGTATATTATCTGTTGTTTAGAGGCTCGTATTTCAACTTATTAGACACATCATATCACGTGCACATTAGTACATGCACGTTACTATCGTGAACTTTTATCATATCAAGTTACAATCTAACTAACAAACCTATTTCTTATCGTACGTATATTTGTTAAAAAAAAACCAAAAGGCAATAAATCTACGTAACAATATAGAGATGACTTTGTAACAAACGAACAGATTTCCAGCATTGTTTAAAACAATAATGGATTATTGATACTTACCTGCTATAGCAGTGGCAGCCCTCAAGCTTGATACAGAAGCTCCTTCGAAGGAGTACATTCGTCCAACCATGGGGTGATCCTTTTTGTACCTGGCATCGAAAGGCATCCCCATCACAGCAGTTGGAAGACTATCTCCTCGAGTTAAGGGTGGTCGGACTGAGACGTGTTCATCCTGGAAAATTCGTTTGTGGCTACTCTCAGAACTGCTGGAATGATTAGAATTTTCATCTTCATCTCTGTCACTAGGTCTCTTGCCCGATACGGAGTTCTGACGACCGGCTGGGGATGACAGGGCTACGTGTGCAGGGGTGTGTGCTAAAGTTAATGCTGCCAGAGGAGGTGTTCGGACGACTAAACTTGGGCTTTTTCTATTGAGGGCAACTGGTGTAGCTTCATGGGGGACTTCTTCTATCCTATGAGCTTGTAAGCGCTGGTTACTATAATCCAACAATGCACGTGATCGGACGTCGTGAACAGTAAATCGGTCCACAGCCACAGCTGTCCGCGGGATGGCAGCGGCAGTCACAGTGATGGCATGGGAAGGCAAAACCGTCGCCTCGGCAGACACTGCAGCCCCATTCAGAGAGTCGTGAAGGTTCCTCCCTGTAATTGCCGACGATTGAGATTTGTAATTCTGCCGATTATCCTGGAAGCCATGGGCACGTTTCATTTGGCGGGCTGTTTCGATGACAAGCTCGATACGATCCGCGCCCTCGTAGTTGACACAGCCTCGGCATACAGGTTCCGAAAAGTCATGCAACATGGCCCATGGCATTCTAGGCAGATCGCACAGGTAGCATTGCTGCCTATGGCCACGAGATAGTGCCGACATTTTCACCATGGAGATTGTACAACTAGGTCCAGTTCTCTTCAGTACAAGCTCTCACACTGTTTGCGCCACCCAGTGTCGGTTCCTATCGCTTCACAACTTACTCAGTCAAGACCGACGCTTTGGTTTAACTAGCGCATGCGCAGTGAGATTCACTCCGGTTTGTTAAGTTTAATACCAGTACTGCCCTATGATGTCATAACTACAACAACAAGAAATGGAATGTGGTCATTGGTGAAGAGGGAATGGACTCGTGCATTGAGGCCCAACAAAACTAAGATAATAACTGTCACAACTGCGAAGTAAGTACTGATGGATGATTACACTACCCGTGAAATTGGAAAACAAACAGCAAAGTTTTGTTGGTCACAATTTTGCATCAGTTAATGAAACATATTCTAAACTGCGTAAATCAATAGTACGTTAATAGAAGTTGTACTGGTTATCTAACCGTATTTATAGTACTTTAACAAAAGATTTGGAACGTAGATACGTTAAACATAAATTAGTTAAGGATATCAAAGTAGTAATCTCCTTGTTAGTACCGAGTTAGTTGTAGGATGTATAAAAGTTAAATATATCATTACGTTCGTAATGATTCCAGTAAAATAAGTATAATGCTTATTTCTAAGTTTCTTCTTGAATTTTAGTTTTAAGTCAACTGCCGCAGCGTGTTTGAAATCCTGGCGCAGTATTATCATGAAGAATGCCGCAGCTGTCTGTACGCGAATGACGTCATAATATATTGATCGTTCTGCGCCGCAAGTAAAGCCATGGCAACGTGCCAAACCGTGACGTTCAGCTCTCACTGTGAAGATACTAAGAGAGTAATTTCTGCACACGGCACTGTACGAAAAATACGTCAGATTTGAAACATTATTATAATATCAATGAATCCTAAAAAGTACCAGATATAACAATACATTTATTGTCAGAAAAGTTTAAGAATAATATTTCATAACTAAAATATTAATATTTAATTCGTGCATGTTAATAATGTGTGAAAAAAAATTGTGTAAAATTTAAAAAATTCCCCCCCCTCCATATCTACAACTGTCTGTGAGAGTATTATAACAACACACAAAATCGACCATTATTTTTAAAACATTCGGCCCAGGGATAAAAGTAATGTATATGTATATATATATATATATGTGTGTGTGTGTGTGTGTGTGTATTCTTAAAAGTAATATAGGTAAATACAGTAAAATACAAAATTGTACAATTTTATAAATGTATTTTGTAACTATGTACGGTTTATAAAACCCGGAAATAAGTAAGTAATACTTATATGAGAAACGTTATTTTCCACAACTCGCCAGTCAGTAACGGATTTTCCTGTATATTTTATAAGTGGGTTAACCGTTTCAACATGCTACAATGCCTTAAGGGTGTTTTTAGTGCCAGTAATCACAGTCTGAAGTGCCGAAGAAAGAGAAGATGCAAAGTTCCAACTGGCAACTAAACACTCAGGGTTTGTAGGCTTAAAGGCTGACCCGGCTCGACACGGTACCAAAACTGAATGGGGAAGTTGTGTTTTTAGTTGAGCAGTAGAGTGAAACGAACATTTCGGTTTTGTGTAACGCAGTCATGCATGACTCAAAATTCTTTGTACACAAACTATGATTTCCCTTTTCCGAAACAAAATGGTGAAAATAACAACAAATAAAAGAAAGGCACACTAACACACACACACACCAGAACTGGCGTAAGGAGTTGATACTTCACTTCTGTTGATACGGATTTCCCCAGACAAATCGTTTCTGAAACTTCTTTCAACATGAGATGGAATAAAAAAAAATTCCCAGCAGTTCTATTTCTGCTTTCATTTATTGTTGATTTGTTTTTAATGAATTGGCAAGAACTTTATCATAGTGTTTGTTTCTTTGATTTTAAAACAAAGCCACATTGAGGTATCTGATGTGTCTATAGCAGGGAATTGAACGGCGGATTTTAGCGTTGGAAGTCCACAGATTTACCGCTGTCGCGCCGGAAGACTTTTTGTTAAATAATTATTATATTTTAAATAAGAGCTATCGTTCTTTATTATAAATCTTAAAAAATGAATCTATGATTTACAACTCTAAAGGTCGTTCAAATGTGTAAATTGTATTTGCACACACCATCAGTGATAGCAACCTTTGTAGCAATATTATTTAATAAGCACAGCCCCAATAAAGGTAAAGCATAAAAACGGAAAAAATTGGTACTTTATATAACTCCCTTCTAGAAATGCCAAACGCATGTTTTCCATATTATCTATGTACTATATCAGAGATTCACAACCTGTGGTTCGTGAGCTCCCTTTAGGCGGTTCGTGTAAAGGTTTCATAATTACCGAAAGGAAGAGTTTGTAGATCCCGGAGCAAACGAGACGTTTGAAACCTTAATAATTCGGCTATATAAGCAGGAATAATGTATAATATTTAAGTGAAAATGTTTAGAATTCTACGTTATGTGGCTTTTTGATTTGAAGGAAGAAAGTGTACTCTTTACTTGGGAGTTTACGCGCTGTGTAAAATAATGATCTGTCTGCTGGTTTCTTTATGAAAGAAGAAGAACGTTTGTTGGAGCTTTCCTGCGAGTGAACAATAAGATCAGAGTTTAAAATAAACTTGCTATTATAATTCTGGATTCAGAAATCTGGAGAATACAGAGAACCTGAAGTCAAAGCAGCTCGTTTTTTGGTACCATTTACTGCCACGAACCTATACGAGACAGGATCAGTTTTTCCTAATGATTTTTTTCAACTGCACAAATATATTTTAACTCCATCATTTTTAAGTACATAACGCCTTATTGCACCTCATATATATATATATACAGGCCTAGTAACAAATGATCCAAAAAATGAAGAATATTCTAGTAAATACATTTATTTATCAACTCTGGAATGGAATTATATAATCTTAAATATGTTTTTTTTTTAATATTTATCAAATTGAACTTACTTATATAGGTGAATTTTCAACCACACAAATATTTGTACAGGTGCACAATTTGTGATCAACTGCACATTAGGAAAACTCCTGGACAGGATTTTCATCATTTCCAGGCTTGAAGTCCAAATACAGAAGAAGAAGAATGAATACTGACCCGAGACTGAAGCTGACTTTTGTTAAGTTATACTATTATTATATGGTACACCGTGCCTGTCCATCTCCGTCTGCTATGAACGTATAAAATATACTTTACTTAATAGCAGTTTACCATTCTTTGAATAAAAAACAAAATGTGGTCTGAAGACCAGTACTTACAGTGTGAGAAACCAGCCATTGAAGCGGTAAGATTGTAGTCTTATAACGCTACATTTAACGGCTTGATCTCTGCGGTGGGCACAGCGCAGATAGCCCATTGTGTAGTTTCGCACATGTTCAGCATCGGGTTTTAGGTCGTTGAGCGACCTGGGAGGTCAGTTTTGATTCGACCTGTTTCTCCTTGTGTAGCTTTGCGCTTGGACACATAAATAAATTAATTTTCCCCCACATATAAACTGTTTTCAGCACGTTTGTCTTTTGTTCTGTTTACAGATATCTATATTTCGTCAAACGGAATGTTTACGAGTCATCACGTCCCGAAAACTTAAGTTAAAGCAAAAATGTATTAATTTGAGCGTTGTAGTTTACATACACCTTTTATTGTATTAATAATTTTTGATGTTTACACAGAGTTAAGTACCGAGTTCAGTCTTTCTGGGTAAAACATAGTAGCATAAAACTAATGTCAGATTCGCATGTTTAAAGCTCTCGACCTTTAAGCTTTGGTCTCCCGAAATATTTTACATGTAATACAGATAATACATAAACGAAGTCCTTTTTTTAAAAGTTCATAATTATAAAACATCTAGGGCCATAAAGCAGATGAACAACCTAAAGTAAAGATCACATTCTATACTTTTATTTCCATTGTTCTATTTCTTGCGTAATGACGCTGAATGAAAAATGTTTCGCAAATGAATAAATACCCTTGAATAAGGAAACCATACCTTTCAAAACCCTAGGTTTGGTTTTTTGTTCTCATTGAAGGAACATATAAAGCATGTTGCTCTCTACCTTCTACGTTTCTCACTTTAACTATTGCTTAGTTGTTTGCGAGGGTTTTCTTAACCACATAACAGGGGAAAGAATTTTGACAAAGAAAAAGATTTTCGAAATCAGACAAGCTATACCAGTGCTGAAGTGCGAATAACTGAAGGACGTATGGTCCCTACGGCACTGTCCTACCAACACAGCTGGCTTGTATGGTGTGCAGGTTTGTTGTGTACGTGCTGAAAGCTCTGGCCAAAACGCCACGCACACGAAGCTGCAGGGCGTGAACTTGCCCTAAAAATATTTAAATTCACCACGTGAGCAACAGAGCATGTTGCATACCTCTCCTGCTATTATCATAGTTCTGTCTGAATGTTTGCGTTATCTTAAACCTGTTAGACCAGACGAGTTGCTGAAAAGTTGTGGGATACGAGAGTGGAATAATAATAGGCATAATACGTTGCATAATACGTTCTCTCAAACTGAAAGATTAGTAGGTGTATCTGTAGTAAAAAAACTCGACGGTCTACGGCTACATACTTGTATGTTGAAGCATTAAAACAACAACGACAGAGAGAGATGAATAAAATTTCCTAATTGATAGGAATTTGGGCAAATCAAATAATAATAACCGAAAGCAATAGTAATATTCTTTAAAACTGGGAATTAATAAAATGATTTATCCAAGATCTTGTATTTAAAATTCCAAGTTTTACAAATACAATGTATGAAAAGATTTGACTTATGGAAGGCCATAAGTAACTCTTAAAATTCTCCCTTTGCTACAGAAGTGCAATGCCCAGAACCCTGAAAAATTAGTTGCATATTTCAAATAGGTTGGCTGTTGAATACAGAGATATCTTTAAAAGTATCAAATCAACCACGTGGTAAGAACAGACTTCGGAGTTTTTAGATGATGTTTTCATTTTATAAATACACTGTAAGAAAAAGACGATATATATATTTTTTTTTAAATTCTGGTTAGCCGACCGTTTGACAGTGTTTTCGATATTCTAGAAGAAGCTTTTACCAGTTTTATAAGTGACGAAAATATTCCGAAAAGGCGTAAACACTACAATCGTTGTTGAATGAAAAATCATGGTATCGCAAGTCGATTTCGCTTTACTGGTTGAAACGCAATTCGCAATATTCAGTTTAAAAATGTGTTACAACAGTAAACAGTTCGTTACGTTTACGGTTTATTGTTACACAGATACAGTGGATATTGAGTTAAGCATCATTAGTTCCCATAGGCGCCAACAGAAATATTTTCAGTGGGGGTGGAGGGGGCAAAACATGTTTGTAAGGGATCAGTTTTTACAGTATCAGTCAACAAACTAAAAGAATACGTGTTATCTGTGTTTAAACGTAAACACAAATTTACAGGTTCGGATAAAAATCATTAAAAAATTAAGTTTAACTACGGTGTTAAGTTTATATCATAATACGTGCAATTTCTTGTGAAATGTATGTGACGCAAATGCCCTTTTTGCCCCTTCCTGCGGAAGCCCATGCAAGTTCCTCTAAGTGTTATCAAGGAAAATGTAATTAATTACAGAAGAATATCATATTTAAATAATAAATATTTTTTTCTTTCATTCGGTTTGTTAGATTAGCGTTGTTAGGTTCGTAAATTTTAATTAACATGGTAAAGTATATTCTGCTCAGCTATAATTTTACATATAGTATTGAAATATTTCTTACCTTTTGTTTATTATACATTATAACTAATTATGTGTGTGTATTATGCATTATAACTAATTATGTGTGTGTATTATACATTATAACTAATTATGTGTGTGTGTATTATACATTATAACTAATTTTGCTATTAATATTTATGGTCGAATAGAATGAACATTTAATAAAATAAAATAAGAATAGTGTATTTTTAAATACTTGTTAAGTTATTTTACATATCATTGTAGTTTTAATGTGATAAACTTAATAATAATACTCAATAAATAAAGGTTTGTGTCATCAGAATATTTTGTTGTAGCTTACGGTACTCTCTAAACCTAACTAGACTAACTTGATGTCTTGCCATAGAAGAATATTTCTATAGCTTTCAAAAAATATAATATAAGCACAAATCTGCAGAATGAGCTATCTGTGCTGTGCCCACCACGAGTATCAAAATCCGGATTTTAGCGTTATAAAATTCCCGGACTGTACTTAAGTCTTTTAACCTCATCATTAAATTAGTTCATATTCTCAATAGAAGCTACATCAAATCAATTTCCCACAGAACCAAAAATTACTCCTCTCGTCACTTTACTCAGCTCTGCTCGCAATTTGAGGGTCATTGGTTCGAATCCCCGTGTTCGCCCTTTCCGCCGTGGGGGCGTTATAAATTACGGTCAATCCCACTATTTGTTGGTAGAAGAGCAGCCCAAGAGTTGGCGGTGGGTGATGTTGACTAGCTAGCTGCCACCCCTCTAGTCTATCACTGCTAAATTAGGGACGGCTAGCGCAGATAGCTTCGTGTATCTTTACGCTAAATTCAAACCAAACTTCATTGAGATAAGTAGTTTCTAATCTGTTCTATCCCACAGTATTTAAACTTTACACGTGGCTACTTTCAAAACTAGACTTCATTAGTGTCATCATAAACGTAGTAGGAAAATTGCGCGATGAACAAGACTTGGCTAGTTTTATTTTCCTAACAAATAATAACTTATGTCCTGGAATGGGCAGAAAATTCTAAAAAAAATGTTGGTAATTGCGTTGTTTACAGAGAAGACTCCTCGGATCTGCGCAGAACTGTCAGTTTCTACATCTTTTAATTTTTCATCGCGAATTACGCAATGACACAAATATTAAAAAACATCAATTATATAGTTGTTTAGAGGGCCACTAATAACATATAAATCACATGTAAGCAGATAAAAAATACCATCAATATTGCAGTTAATCCCACGAAATACTTATAGAACTTTCTATGATTTTTTACATAAAAAAGTGTGTAATTTCCCCAGTTTACTTGGCCAGTTCTTTACACCGAGTACTGTAACGGGCAAAAATATAATATTACTCAGTGTGCGGATCTGGTACTGGTAGTAAGTGGTATAAAGACAAATCAATAATTTGAGAATTAACAAAAAAAAACAAAAAAACACTGCCAATATCAACAATACAGTGAAACTCACGAATGGTTGAGATGATATAAATTGAATGATATTATGGAAGGGTATACGACCAACTAAAAACCCTCATCATGATCCATCTCACTGACTTTAATGAAACAACGCCCCCCCAGTGGCACAGCGGCATGTCTGCGGACTTACAACGCTAGAAACCGGGTTTCGATACAGAGCACAGATAGCTCTTTGTGTAGCTTTGTGCTTAACTATAAACAACAACAACAAATAATTATAAATAAAATAAATAATGAAACAAAATGGAAAAATGCTGAATCGTTATTGTATCGGTTTTTGTAAAGAGCAGATCATTAAGAACACGTAGGTGATTTTTTTTTAGTAACAAGAAAAAATGATACCGTACTTATTCACAAGATGTGTTTGTTTTTAATTAAGCACAAAGCTACACAATGGGCTATCTGTGCTCTGCCCACCACGGGTATCGAAACCCGGTTTCTAGCGTTGTAAGCCCGCTGACATACCGCTGTGCCACTGGGGGGGGGGGCACAAGGTGTGTTAAATGTATGTCGAGGGGCAGCACATTGTTATTTCAGATTCTGCACTCATCATAAAAGTTTTCTTACCCCCCCGTATTCACAACGTCAATATATATATATATGTGTGTGTGTATGTGTCCAGTTTGTAAGCGTGACATGATCTGGTAACATGATACAGTAATGAATATGCCAAAACACATCGTAAATGAATAGGTAGAATTACCCTTGTATCCTAACAAGTATCCTACAAGTATCCTTGTAGATCTAACAGCAAGAAAAAAACTTCCAACCGTCATCTTAGGGATATACATGTAGTTACTCGCAATCTGCGGGTCGCGGGTTCGAATCCCCGTCACACCAAACATCGTGTGGGATTGATCGTCACATTATAACGCCCCCACGGCTGAAAGGGCAAGCATGTTTGGTGTGACGGGGATTCGAACCTGCGAGTCGAGCGCCCTAACCATCTGGCCATGCCGGGCCATCGCCTGTAGTAAAAACAAACGAGTCACTCATCAATTCAAAATATTCGTAAGGATATAAACAATTCAAATGCAGCTCTGGCATTTCGTCCTGTTCGAGCACTGCGCCCAACTAACGCGGTAACTAGTTTTTACGAGATTTTATTGTGGTTTGGCAGTTGAACGGTTTGTTTGGAGAACTCGAGCAATTATGAGTTATATCTCCAATTATACTTAAACTTTACTAGTAAAATAAACGATTAAATTCGCTACTAAGTACTTTAAAATTCTATAATTATTTTACATTTAACTAACGTTTCGTAGTGTATACTAAACATGTTGTATATGTGTATGTTTATATGTGCGTAAACTCAAACATTAAAAATCCTTTTATAAAAACATTGAAGGGAAAATCCCTTGTTGTGAACGGGAATACCAGTTTTATTTTACTTTTTACTTTCCCATTTCCACGTTGCTGTTATTTCATATTTTTTGCCTGGAATATCCCATTTGGTCTAGCATATATATATATATATATATATTAATGGATTAATTTAATTGTATTTGTTTTAGTTGCTGTTTTTATTAATGTTTGTTTATTTTAAACACGAAGCCAAACAATGTGCTATCTTTGCTCTTTAGCGTTATAAGCCCTCAGACTTACCGCTGAACCATGGAGGGGGATCTGTTGATAGAAAGCGTATTCAGCATGCTATCTATGAAATCCAAAACACATATTTAGCTATCCAGATTAACAAAATATATAATTTTACAATAATTAATATCAGAATACGTTGCAATACTAGCATTATTATAATACACATATCCAACATGACTTTTGTTTATGATAAATGAACAACATTTCCTTCCCATCATATTTTTTTCGTGATTCAGTTGCCCATTTTAGATCCCTAATTGTCCCCCAGTGGGACAGCGGTAAGTTCACGGACTTACAACTCTAAAATATGGACACAGCAGATAACCCAACGTGGCTTTGCACTAAATTTAATAAACGAACGAACAAATGAAAACACATTCAATTTCAACAATCCCTTTTCCAGACAATGCGCCTACAGTTTGTCTGACTGGCATTTTTTCCATCTTCTCGGGATGTTTTCCAGGAAGAAACTTGTAAAGTTTCGCGGATGTTTCTTTTATAAATATTTAATAATCTTTAATCTTTAAAGGTTTTTTAAGCACTGCACGAGTGCCAAAATTTAAGCGCGGGGTGGGGGTGGGGGTAAATGTGTCATATATGTCTTGGATTGCTATCATTTTAGTAAATAATAATTTTTCTTTCTTACAACTGCGTACATGATTGCAATAACTGATTGATAAATACTGCTTTTCAATTTTTTATAGCTATTTTAACAGCTGTCTTGGATTATTATATTATCTATAATATATTTTCTACAAATATGAACAAATTGTATTAATCACCTTATTCTTTGGTGGTTGGCAACTCATCTTCGAATATGTGGCAACGTTCTTTATTTTACAACCCCCCTCCCATCGGTAAGTCTACTGGCTTACAACGCTAAGAATCGTATTTCAATACCCGTGATGGGCAAAGCACAGATAGCCCATTGTGTAGTTTTGTGTCCTGTCTTTTGTAATTTCTGCAGAATAATTCATGAAATGTGTATTTACATCTTTAAATATAAACCAGTTAATAGAGAAATATCAGGACAAATGAAAATAATAAAAGAAAAAGTACGAATACCCAAGCAAATAGCCACCTATTAAAGTTGTTCCTTGGCTCGTATGGATATTCTCTGGTCACTTGAAGTATGTTATCCGTTGCATAGTAAATATATCAATCACTATTCGTTTTTACGTACTAATGAGTGAATAGTTCCAGCCATTTTTTAAAATATCTCAGTGTTGTTAGTATTCCTACTACTACAAGGAAGTATGTGTGGTGTTTGTTTGATGGGTATGTTGCCCCTCCATGGCACAAGTTAGATTTGTTCAACTCAGGCAGTCATTTAGTCCTCCTACAGAAATACCAGCATACTCTGCTTATTATAATGTATTAGGATTTTTCTGCTAATCTTCATTGAGATTATCAGCATAATCCTCCACAGCATTTTCAGACATTCTGGAAGTGCTGTTTTTGTTTCTGAATGTAGCATGACTGAGGCTGACACTAGCTATTCTGCTAGTTTCAGCTAATTCTTCACACATTGTGCCTTTTATTGAAAAACATACAGCAAATTTATAGATGTCTCTTCATAATTTCATATCATCATTGGTACATACTTAGCACTTGGAGATATCGTTGTAGCAAGTGCAGTTTAGTACCTATATATAGCAAACAAAGAACATATAGCTTCCTTCTAGCTATTAACACAAGTGTTAACACGTGAGACTGGACTGTGTGCTTAGTTCCATTCAAAACACCTAGGGGGAGTTTTAATTTCATTTAATTACACTCTAGCAGTCTTCTGTTTTGGGGACTTACTTGGTTGATATTTGATTATCTGACCACAGATAAAATTTCTTCATAATATCCATATCTAAGACAGATATGTTTATGCACAGGCTAGAAATGACTTCTTCAGTTCTTTGAGAGATGTCACCAAAAGTGGTGCAAAGATGAACAGCTTATTTTACCTCCCTCTTATCTCCATTAGTCAAAACGAAGTCAGTGGTTCTGGCCTGAGTGGTGACGTATCTGTGCTTGCTACACTGCAAGGTCCAATAAAGTTCTGGTAGCTTCGTATTTGACATAAACTTTGGTTGTGTTACACAAGCTTATCAAATGTTTAACACCAACTTAATTAAGTTAATGTACATATTCAGTATTATGTTTTTAATATAGAATGTCAGTCAAGGGATCCACAAGGTATTCTCGCCTTAGTTACTTACGGAACTGGTTCACTCAACTAGGGCATCACACTCAATTTATCTTTGGAGAAACTACTATAACATAGATTACGCTGTGCAGAAATTAACAGTGATCTTTTGTACTGGCTAGTCAGGTGATGACCCATGAATGCTACATCACTTGTTTTGAGTGAGAGTGATCACTAGTTACGTGTGTAGTACTTATGCCTGAAAACAATGCTATTGTCGTTGTGTTTCATATATAATGCCAAAAAAAAAAAAAGAAGAAAGGTTTATGCTGCCCTCACACGTCCCTATGAGTGAATCTAAGCAAATTTATCCTTTTACACTGGAAGATTTGAATCACTGCCTTAAATAGTTCACACAGATCGCTGTCTAGAATGAGCGAATTGACTGCTACTCTTATAAAGCACCCACAACTTAAAGTTATTTTGTGGTATTACACGGATTCTTACCCGACTCGCCAGCTTTGAAATACAAATCTCTAACACAGGACCAATCCCCATCCCAATATTCTTGTGAAATAAAAATGCAAGAACATTTAAGAAAAGTATTATTTGCTAAACCAAGGACTTGGTAAGTAGTATAAGATATGAAAATCGTGTAATATGGCGTGTGGCATGGACATTGAAAATGTTGTAATTATTAATAAAACTTCTGGTTGAAATAAAGAATATATAATAATATGTTAACCACATTATATCTGTTAAATGTTTAAGTTGTGGGAAGCGTTATAATGTGACGATCAACCCCATTAATCGTTGGTAAAGAGTAACCCAATAGTTCGCGGTTGGTGGTGTTGACTAGATGCCTTTCTTGTAGTATATCACTTTAGATTGAGGATTGCTAGCGCAAATAGCCCTTGAGTAGCTTCGCGCAAAATTGAACTAAAACAAACCAAACAAGCCTTTATCCTGATATCGGGTCGGCCTGTGATACGACAGACATGGTAGTATTTGCCAATTAGCAGAAAATTGTGCGCTCTGTCTCTTGGGGCAAAAGAATGAGGGAAATGTGTATACAAAGTGTTGGTAGAGAGATAAATTGTAGAAAATGTACAGTGGTTGATAGCTAATAACGTACTTAGAAAACAAAAATCGTGGGATGTTTTATCCATGGAGTTAGTCAATCTGGCTTTGTTTGTCTTTTGAATTTGGCGCAAACTACACGAGGGCTATCTGCGCTAGCCGTCCCTAATTTAGCAGTGATAGATTAAAGGGAAGGCAGCTAGTCATCACCACCCAACGCCAACTTTTGGGCTACTCTTTTACCAACGAATAGTGAGATTGACCGTCCCATTATAACGCCCCCACGGCTGTAAGGGCGAACATGTTTGGTGGGTCAAGCGCCCTAACAACCTGGGCCATGCCGAGTCTACTCAGTCAGATGGTTTTGAATTATTGTGTTTGACATATATATATATATATATCAATTAAGATAAATTATTCATTGGTGCAGCATCGTAATTAGCGTGAGTTATAGGAAGAGATATTATGTACATATTTAAAAGATATTCAATAACTGGTTTGATTTTTTGTCTAGTATGTTGAGACTCTATATTGGACTTAAACAGTGAAGTGTAATTTGTAACAATTTTATGTATGCCACAACACACCAGAGTTAGGCTAAAGATGATTTAAGAGTAAATTATTTATTATTTTCTCGAATAAACCAGTTCATTATACAGAAGAAAAAAAATTACGAACCAGCAAACTGTTGTTGTGTTGTTTGGAGCTGAGTACAAAGCTACACAATGGGCTATCTGTGCTCTGCCCACAACGGGTATCGAAACCCGGTTTCTAGCGTTGTAAGTCCACAGACATACCGCTGTGCCACTGGAGGGCGAACCAGCAAGCCAGTCTTCTTGAAGAGTTGTGAGGTTGAGAATATTTTATCATTTTCAATTTCATTTTTGAATGTATTTGCATGTACTTTCACTTTAGAAACCGGTTAAACTCGCTTTATCACGTGATACAGTACAGTATATTAGTCGTTCTAATTTAATGGTCAAGTCTAGTGTGTAACACCCCCCCCCCTTTATTCGTGTATCTCGTTCGCTGTTTCCATTTGCTTTCGTCATTAATTCTTCCACAGCACAGATAGTTCATGGTCACCTCGGGAAAACTGAGCAACGCACTCTCTCTGCGTTCCTGAACTTATTTTTCGTCGTTGTGAAAACTGTGATATATTGGACATGCGCGAGACAGGTGATGCGTTGATTTATATAAGTTTTTTCGCATATCATAACGTTCGTTCAATGGTCTTCGTTTGCTAGTAAGTGTACCCAACCTTTAGATACGAAGGTTGCCGAATGTAAGAAGTAATAACTTGAAGATCATTTTTTTGTTTTTGAGTCGCATACAACCGCTAGTCTAAAAAAAATAGATATGTTTGTTTGTAGTTAAGCACAAAGCTACACAATGGGTTATCTGTGCTCTGTCCATCACGGGTAGCGAAGCCCGGTTTCTAGCGTTGTAAGTCCGCAGACATGCCGCTGTGCCACTGGGAGGGAGGGGGGGGGAGAAAAAGAAAGAAACAGAGAGCTGGTCAAAGTGGATATTGAAACTAAAAATCGGGAATAATTATTAAAATTCGTCGGCACAACAAGCTTCATGAAATGTGTGTTTGAGCATGTTAAAATAAACCAGTTAATAGAGAAATACCAGCACAAATAAAAGTAATAAAGTATGAGCACCATTTAAGATATTGTATAATAAAGTATGAGCACCCTTTAAGATATTACATTGCAATGCAATACAATATCTTAAAGGGTGCTCATACTTTATTACACAAATTTGTATAATAAAGTATGAGCACCCTTTAAGATATTGTATTGTATTGTTTGTGTAATAGTTTTCACTGAATTGTTCTATTGTTTATAAAATAAATGTTTTCCTAAGCTTACTCAACATACATGTATACAATAACAATAAATGGGCGTGAGTCATCATTTTTTCTGCACCACAATATTTGGTTTGTCGTATATGCGGTTTTCTTTCCCAGTTTTACTACCTGAACTGTATGCAGTACATATATAAATTGCATACAAAAGATATATATAGATTGATATACCTATTAATTCGTTCATACAAACTCGCGAAATTTAATGTTAAATACGTATAGTTCTAACATCTGTGATTTTGAATATATTGGCCACTTGATAAAAGGTTGAAAAACTTTCGAAAATTTTGACGCCACTGAATTACGAATCATTCAAATAAAAATAAGATTGTTTGCCTATTACATGATGCCCATAGATCACATAGAACATACGACACTGAAATTAAATAGCTTGTTAGTTATACTTCACGTGTTAGCTATGTTTTCATATTTTTAACTTTACCAATGTAGATTGTATGGAAATACTTATAGCCATTTTATGTTACCCGTCCCTGATACTGATATGATAGAATAAAGGCAATGCAGTTAGTCAAAAGAACCCAGCGCCATTTCTGGGACTCCTGTTGTCTGAGGGAAAAGTGGGATTTGACTATCACTCTTACAATCCACCCGATGCTCCAAAATGCGGAGAGCGGTTTTGCAGCAACAAGACGCAAACCACAAATCTATGTATGGATCGTTGAAGTACTGTCAAAAATCTAAATGTGTACAAATTCGCTCCAGAATCATAACCGGTAACTTACTAAAGTACACACCGTTAAAAGTAAACTGATACTGTAGACAGCTTTAAAACTATTGAACATAAGTAGTAAACTGATACTGTAGACAGATTTAAAAATATTGAACCTAAGTAGTAAACTGATACTGTAGACAGCTTTAAAAGTATTGAACCTAAGTAGTAAACTGATATTGTAGACAGCTTTAAAAGTATTGAATCTAAGTAATTGAATTAAGTGCTATTTTCAATAGTTTATTATTTTCTACTTTGGTAAAAGAGTAATCTCTAATAGTTCTTGTTTTGTTTCTAACAAAGCTATGCGTTGGTAGCGTAGATTAGAGTAAAGCCTGATTGATCTATCTGCTGTGTCCACCACGGGGAACCGAACCACGGATTTTAGCGATGGAGGTCTGTAGACTTACTGTTGCCCCACTAGGGGACGGTAGCGTACATGACTTTCGGAATTACATTCATTAAGTATCCATGTTTCAAAGTCAAACTTTCATCATATAACTTTTGTTTTTGAAAGATTCATTTGAAATAGATTAAATATGTGTTAACATGTAATTGAAAACTATTTGTTTTAAAGATAATTTATTATTTGAGTTTGAAAAATCAAACCATTTTTACTTTAACTGCTTATTTGTTAAAAAAAATTATTAAAACGTTTTGGATTAATTTTTATGTTTATATTTTTTCATTTGTCATTATCTGAAAATCGTTGCTTTTCATTCCTTCCAAATAACTTCGACTTAATCTAGATTTATCAATTTTTAACAGGTGTTTTTGTATCTATAACTATTCGAAAGCGCTCGAGTTTTGGGTCTTATTTTAGGTCTATTACACTTTATATGTGTTTCTTTATGCTAACTCTTTTATCAAAAAGGCTTTTTGCTGATGATCTTAATTTTGAACTACTGATCAGAGGGGAAACACCCAGTCGGTAGTATCCTACCACCCACCATCCACGCTAAAGGTTTTACCGTCTTTTTTATAACGCACGTATAGAGGAATATTTTATGATCATCGTATGGCTTCGGATGCGGCTCTACTGCTCTGAAATCCAGAACTATACCATAGGGCCAACCCGTGCCCTCTATTGATTAAGAATACCATTTTGAACAGTTTGGAAAGAGCGCGAAATAAATTAAACTTTGCCCATTTGTTTCATATTAGAAGAAAATAAGTTATTTTCGAATCGTATACTGTCGTTTTCTGAAATAAACAATATGTCGTTCAGCTATTTTTCCCGAAAGGGGGCCGAAGGTTTGTTTGTTTTGATTTCACGCAAAGCTAGACAAGGTCTATCTGCGCTAGCCGTCCCTAATTTAGCAGTTTAAGACTAGAGGGAAGGCAGCTAGTCATCACCACCAACTCTTGGACTACTCTTTTACAAACGAATAGTTGGATTGACCGTCATATTATAAGTTTTATCAGTTCCTCTAATTTTGGATTACATTGTAGGCCAGTGAAGCTGGAATGGTTCTTCTAGGATGGTACAAGTACCCTGGAGCACTAGACCAATGTTAAGGGGAATATTTACAGTACTCATGCTTTCCAACTTCACCTCAACTCACTGCATGTGCATAAAATCAACTCCATCACATGCTAGGGTCATGTTGATTAATAGGGAGAACATCATACAGATCCCAGACCATGAAGCATGATACCACGCATACACACACAGCTGCCAGGTTCGGACCCGCTGAAAACGTTAAGAAAAGTAGATCCCTATATAATGTATTGTTTTGGTAATTAAGAAACTGGAGTTTTAAAAGTTATGCATCAATAACGTGTCAGTTGCATAAATACTTGGTTTTCTTGATACCTTAAATATTAATTTAGATTATTCTTTCTTTCTTTCTTTTTACTGAAATTGTTTTGGTAAATATCATGTTTGCGAAATGAAGTCACAAACGGTCGTTATACAAGAACAACATGTGCTTCCATCTAGCGACCAAGGACGAAACTGTTATTTATAAAACATGGAAATAAAATGTGCTTATAAACTGAACTCACTGCTGACTAGTAGTTTTCTTTTGCTGTTATTTCCCACAAAACTGCGTTTGGTAAAAAAACAGAATAACATTATTGTTATACAAGCTCTGAAACACTAGATAATGGCAATTAGGTGCTCAAATAAGGCAATAACTCGACTTTAGCAGTTATTTGTAAGTATCATAGAGTGACAGATTGAATGTGATGGCCATTATTTTCTCAACCCATACCTACATACTAAGCACTACTGTGCTTAATGATAAGTAAGAAATTTGAAGCCCGATAACCCAGTCTATCTCCAAGGTTGAATAGGAAATTATCTTCAGTGACATCATAGTATGTATAGTTATCCAATTCTGTCAACATTATTCGAAGGGGAATGTTGCAGGTGTAACAGCGATTGTAATTAAGAATAGAATGGTTTGTTTGTTTCTTGTTAAACACAAAGCTATGCAATGGGCAACATGTTCTGTGCCCACCACGGGTATCGAACCCCGATTTTTAGCATTATAAGTCTTCAGATTACTGATAAGCCACTGGGAGACAACGAGAATAGAACAGAAGCTAAATAGTTAGTAAAGTAGTGGAGAGTGAAAAATATTGATAATAATAATAATACAAATGTGTCACCTAAGAAACTAAGGTATTATTGCGTGAATATTAAATTGCTTGCATATTGCTCTCCCTCACCCCCACCTCTGGTGTCTCAGCGGTAAGTCTGAGGGCTTATAACACGAAGAATCTAGTTTAGATTCTCGTGGTAGACAGAGTACAAATAACTGATTGTGTGTGTGTGTAGTTTTGCTTGGAACAAACAAAGAAAATATTTACATTTAATATACGCAGGAGCTTAACTGACATCCACAAGAATTACAAAAAATAAATCATTGAATTGTGCAGAAAACAAGACAGTTATTATTGTACAGATTAACAGATTTATAAGAAGAAATTAAGTAATGAAGAACAAACACAAATTAAAAAAATATGTTTGTTTGTTTGGAATTAAGCACAAAACTACACAATGGGCTATCTGTGCTCTGCCCACCATGGGTATCAAAACCTCGTTTCTAGTAGTATAAGTCCGCAGACATACCACTGTGCTACTGGGGGGCACATGTGGTTCTTATAGTGCAAACTGTGGACAATGAATGACCAACAGTGTGGTCTGATGAATTGCATTTCACTTTTTTCTGTGCTGACGACAGGTTAGAAATATAGGAAAAACAAATAAAAAATACTTTTAACTGGTCGTGTTGGAGAAGAAGAGGTAATAGTGTGTGAAACATTCTTCTAGCAAAGGTTTATTGACACCCAGAGCCAGAGGAAGAATGAAGATATCTTCTACCCAAAGTTCTTCCAAGGTGAGAATACATTCGTCCACTACGCTCATATTGTTTGAAACTGGTAAAGACATTAAAGGACTTCAGCCCATTTCCTTAGTTAGCAGAATCATTGGATCTTAATCATAATGATCATAGGACTTCAGCCCATTTCCTTGGTTAGCACAATCATTGGATCTTAATCATAATAATAATAGGACTTCAGCCCATTTCCTTGGTTAGCAGAATCATTGGATCTTAATCATAATGATAATAGGACTTCAGCCCATTTCCTTGGTTAGCACAATCATTGGATTTTAAACATAATGATAATTTTTTCGGCGATCTTGAATACCGCATTTTCGCCCACAACTTTCTTCAGACAATCCTGAATCAATTGCGGATCCTATTCTTCGACCAATGGATCAAAGTTAAGAAAGGGACCTTTTGGACAGTTTGTGAAGTCTACACCACACTGAGTTCGTGTTTTTGTCGCAGCGATTAGCGGCCTTACTCGACATTAAGTGAATATTCCACTAGTCATTCTAAATTGAATACTTTCATTACTGGAGATATAGTTAGACCTACGACAGTTTTGATGCAACTGAAAGTCACACAATGCAAACATTTCATAACAACCAAAGTTAAAAATTCAAAATTTCAATAAACAGTGATATAGTGTATACTATTCTAAATATAAAAACAACGCTAGAAAATAAATGTGAAGCCCAATCGATCATTCGATTTACCACTGGATTACATAGGTTCTGGGGAATTCCCTGTACTTCTGATCAGTAACCATGTACAAGGACCGATTAAAAGAATAAGACAAGGCTTTACATAGTAGTGGAGTGTATATCACAGGTATATTGTATTATATATAGAGCTTCAATTATTGTGAACATTTATATATTTTTTTCCATATAGTATTGTGTGAATGTTAAAATAAGTGTAAACTGCTTATAAGCAACCAACTTTACTTGATGATAAATTTTCATAAGATAACATTTCTCACAAGTGATATTGAAAAGACGACTGGTGGTTAGGGCGCTCAACTCACAATTTGCTGGTTGCAGGATCGAAACTTGTTGCCGAATATGCTTGCCATTTCCTCTTTTTTGGGCGTTATAATGCTACGATCAAACACTATTCTTTGTTCAAGAATTGGCGGTGGGTTGTGTTGACTAGCTGCCTTACCTCTACTTCAAAATTAGGGACATCATCCTTTAGAAAATTGTTGGTAAAAGAGTTGCCCAAGAGTTGGCGGTGGGTGGTGATGACTAGCTGCCTTCCCTCTAGTCTTACACTGCTAAATTAGGGACGGCTAGCGCAGATAGCCCTCGTGTAGCTTTGCGCGAAATTCAAAACAAACAAACAAACCTTTAGAAACTCATCGGAAACCTAGTAAACAACAACAACAACAACAAAAAAAAACAACAAATCTCTAAAAGAATCTTTAAGCCAAAAAATGTGATTTATTTCAAATGAGTTATTTGTGGTACTTCTGAGTCGTTTTTTTTTTTTTCTTTCTTTCTTTACTCACAAAGTAGATGAACAACTTACAATAGCCGAACAGCTGAGGTTTTGGCAAGTGGGTAAGCTGAATATAACAGTAATGACAAATAAAAACAAACGGACTGTCAGATATTAAAATTTTACAAACAACAAAGACACCTTTTGTTGCACATAATGACAATATCTTATTGATCCGTTATCATGGGATTTAAAATCAACTAACTTTTATACAATTGATAGTTGAAACCGTCGGTACTTGGTGAAACTTCATAGTTACAGAATTGAAGACAAAACAAAGATAATTGTACGTTTCACAATGATGACGCCTTTACTGACGTAACCATGGTAATGAACAGATGAAGTTTTTGTTTATTACTTCAATTCTAGGACTAACTTTTATCAATCACTAAACTGTAACGTACCTATTGTTTTTGAATTTCGCCCAAAGCTACACGAGGGCTATCTGCGCTAGCCGTCCCTAATTTAGCAGTGTAA
>NW_013665942.1:644370-654623 GCF_000517525.1 Limulus polyphemus | reverse complement strand
CTAACTGAACGCCCCCACGGCTGAACGGGCTAGCATGTTTGGTGGGACGGGGATTCGAACCCGCGACCCTCAGATTGCGAGTCGAGTGCCCTAACCACCTGGCCATGCCGGGCCGAGTAACGTACCTAACTGAACGCCCCCACGGCTGAACGGGCTAGCATGTTTGGTGGGACGGGGATTCGAACCCGCGACCCTCAGATTGCGAGTCGAGTGCCCTAACCACCTGGCCATGCCGGGCCGAGTAACGTACCTAACTGAACGCCCCCACGGCTGAAAGGGCGAGCATGTTTGGTGGGACGGGGATTCGAACCCGCGACCCTCAGATTGCGAGTCGAGTGCCCTAACCACCTGGCCATGCCGGGCCGAGTAACGTACCTAACTGTACTCTAACAATCTAAACCAGATTAAACTTTATTTTTTTTATGACAAAATTTAACTTACACAAACACGTTCTAGATTGGCACATTTAGAAGCGTGTGGAATTCCTAAGGTAACGGTGGACATCAAAATTAGAACCAATATTACAAAAATAAGAACGAAAACTGCTGTAACTATGAGTTATAGAAAAATAAGGTTCATGGTCTGAATATCACAGCTTCAACTGGCTCCACGCATAGTTATAGAAAAATAAGGTTCCTGGTCTGAATATCACAGCTTCAACTGGCTCCACGCATAGTTATAGAAAAATAAGGTTCATGGTCTGAATATCACAGCTTCAACTAGCTCCACGCATAGTTATAGAAAATAAGGTTCATGGTCTGAATATCACAGCTTCAACTGGCTCCACGCATAGTTATAGAAAAATAAGGTTCGTGGTCTGAATATCACAGCTTCAACTGGCTCCACGCACGTATTTGATCCTCTTCAAAGACGACATTTCGATCTGCTCCTTTTGGTATTCACCAGACTAGCGAATGGAAACGTTGTCTCCTAATAAGCTCATACAAGGAGGTGAAGACTGGCGAACCTTTCAAGATTATGTCTAATGTGTACCAATAATCGTTTCGTAACATATAACCAAGGCAACGAAAACTGTATCAGGAGCCACGTCTTTGTTACTTTTCTTTTTCATTTTAAGAAACCCTATTTCTATGGTAGTTGTAGTAGATGCTAATATTCTATTTCATGTGTACATGTCGCTTATGAATCGTCTTCTGTCGAGCAACGTATAAAGCATCGTAAACAAATAAAATATTTCACCAATCTTCTTACTTTTGAACGCATTTGAATGTGTATTTGTCGAAGAAAAGTCGCCATACACCTCAAATTCTAGATTAGGTGTATTATTTACAAGGCTATAACGAATTGTATGCGTGACACGTGCTTTGCTTGACCTCACGTTTGCATGCACTGAAAGTTACAACTGCCACTGTACGGTACGATATATTCATTCAAGGGGTATGACGTCTGGTTTAGAACTAGGCCACTTTACGCATATATATATATATATAAGAGGTGGCACTTTTCTACGTTTGAAATGAATCATAATATATCAACATTGTACACCGATACACGAAGCTAGGTTATCCAACTTTAATTCTGCTTGAAGCTTTGTATATACCTATGTATACCCAGTTAAATTCTCCCACAGTTCTGTAACATGTAATAGCATAGATAACGTCGTCGACGAAATGTCTTTTCAGTTATATCGTCTTAACTAGTAACTTCAAGGTAATACAGCCTTTCACTGTTCCGGAGAAGCCTGACTGTATGAAAGGTTTTAATTAATCACTGAAAAAATTCAACAGTTCAGAATGTTTATGACGTGATTCGCGCATTTCTGAAACAACAACGAAACGTAAGTTTCTAAAGTCAGCAGATTTCTAGTATGTTTTGTTTTAACAGCTGGCTTATTAGTAACAATAATCTTAAGTGCCTTCTTTGGACAGAAGATGGAAAGAATATTCATTTTTGAGTGTTATGTTTGAACAGTCTTCCCAGTGGATCAACGGTAAGTTTACGGATTTACAAAACTAAAATCCGAGGTTCGATTTTCCGTGGTGGACCGAGCGCAATTAGCCCATTGTCTAGCTTTGCGCTATTACAAAAAACAATTGTTTCTAAAGCAGAGATTCCCGCATTTTATCTTTGTTTCAACGAAATAACTGTAGGTTTAATTATAACAACATGCATAACAAGTATTTCTTGAGGACTATGCTTGGTAACATTCAAATATCATAGGAATTCCTTTTCCTAAAACTACTAACGGTTTAAAAGTTAGTTCAAAATCTCCTCGATCGTAATTATTTCGCATTCTTTGGTGATCTCCAAGTATTATTATACTACCAGTAAAACTTAGATGAACATTTTAGTTTCAAAGTATTTGAAGTATGAAAATATGAAGAGAAAAATATTTACACTTTCAGTAAAGTGGACGATCAGAGTAATTTATGTACCTAGAACAAAACTAAAGAAACAAGTAGTCAATAATAATAACTCCAGATCAAAATAATCTATGTACCTAGAGTGAAACTAAAGAAACAAGTAGTCAATAATAATAATAACTCCAGATCACAGTAATCCATGTACCTAGAGTGAAACTAAAGAAACAAGTAGTCAATAATAATAACTCCAGATCACAGTAATCCATGTACCTAGAGCGAAACTAAAGAAACAAGTAGTCAATAATAATAACTCCAGATCACAGTAATCTATGTACCTCGAGAGAAACTAAAGAAACAAGTAGTCAATAATAATAACTCCAGATCACAGTAATCCATGCACCTAGAGTGAAACTAAAGAAACAAGTAGTCAATAACAATAACTCCAGATCACAGTAATCCATGTACCTCGAGAGAAACTAAAGAAACAAGCAGCCAGTAATAATAACTCCTGATCAGAGTAATCTATGTACCTAGAGTGAAACTAAAGAAACAAGTAGTCAGTAATAATAATTCCCGCTCACAGTAATCCATGTACCTAGAGCGAAACTAAAGAAACAAGCAGCCAGTAATAATAACTCCAGATCACAGTAATCTATATACCTAGAGCGAAACTAAAGAAACAAGCAGCCAGTAATAATAACTCCTGATCAGAGTAATCCATGTACCTAGAGCGAAATTAAAGAAACAAGTAGTCAATAATAATAACTCCAGATCACAGTAATCCATGTACCTAGAACAAAACTAAAGAAACAAGCAGTCAATAATAATAACTCCAGATCACAGTAATCTATGTACCTTGAGCGAAACTAAAGAAACAAGTAGTCAATAATGATAACTTCAGATCACAGTAATCTATGTACCTAGAGTGAAACTAAAGAAACAAGTAGCCAGTAATAATAACTCCAGATCACAGTAATCTGTGTACCTAGAGTGAAACTAAAGAAACAAGTAGTCAATAATAATAACTCCAGATCACAGTAATCCATGTACCTAGAGCGAAACTAAAGAAACAAGCAGCCAGTAATAATAACTCCTGATCAGAGTAATCTATGTACCTAGAGCGAAACTAAAGAAACAAACAGTCAGTAATACTAACTCCTGATCACAGTAATCCATGTACCCAGAACGAAACTAAAGAAACAAGTATTCAATACTATAACTCCAGATCACAGTAATCTATGTACCTAGAGTGAATCTAAAAAAACAACCAGCCAGTAATAATAACTCCTGATCAGAGTAATCCATGTACCTAGAACGAAACTAAAGAAACCAGCAGTCAATGATAATAACTCCAGATCACAGTAATCTATGTACCTAGAGCGAAACTAAAGAAACAAGTAGTCAATAATGATAACTTCAGATCACAGTAATCCATATACCTAGAGTGAAACTAAAGAAACAAACAGTCAGTAATAATAACTCCTAATCACAGTAATCCATGTACCTAGAACGAAACTAAAGAAACAAGTAGTCACTAATAATAACTCCAGATCACCGTAATCTATGTACCTAGAGCGAAACTAAAAATGAATCTAGCCATAAATATAGCAAACGAACTATACTATTCGTACACAACTACTTAGAAAGTTTAAAATGCATTGCTTATCAGTTGGGTACCCTCGTTGCTAACAATGTTTTTGGCGGTAAACACAACAATATCTCACAAGGTTCAGCCAGCTTAGGAGATTTAGGTTAGTCATAAATAGAAAACCTGAGGTAGCAATGCAAATCCATCTTTATAATTAAAGTATATATTTTCGACATAGTAACTAGTATAAACAACTTCGTTAATGAAATAAACAACAAATAAACAGGCGTCCCACAAAATCATATCCACAAATCTATATTTCTTTGAAAACCTGCTCTGTCTTATATAGCACTTTTTCCAAAGAAACTCAACACAGCGCCCTCTCTATAGAACGCCATTTACGATTAATGTTGCATGGTTTTAGTTAAAAAAATGATGTGTTCTACGATTCTAGGGCAGAAACGAAAACCAATGTTCACGAAGATGCCAACCAATAAATATGGAACAAAATAATATCCGTCCTTACCACTATAACATAACGATATTAACTTTTATGGTGAGATGAGAACCAGCTAAACTTAATATGCAGTTTGCCTTTACCACCAATCTTAAAATATTATACCTTTCTCATACTCATGAGTTGTTAAAATAACTCTCTTCTTGACTAATATTTAGAAATGGCTGGAGGAAATAATAAATCACGTGCAATGAACTCAAAAAGCCAGAAAACAAAACAGGATAAAGCTCCACTTAGTCACGTAGTGTCTAAATTAGTAAAAAAAAAAGGAATTCAATTAAAATAATCTATAGTAGTTCTGGTGAGTTTCTTTAGGATCTCTAGTTGTATAAAGCAACATATACATGACATGTTATTTTAAGTAAATTAGATAACATGTTATAGTTTAGCATGTTGATTATCCTAATATTTTTAGATCTTATTTGTAGTGTTTTCACTATTATCCGAACTTGTCCAGCAGTTTTAGGAGAATAATAAATAATCTTATGACCTTACAATAATTGATCTTCTTTCAAACTGAGGAAAATCGGTTGATGGCTAGTGTAAGCTTAAACGATCCCAACACTATAACCTTTTAACAACAGCCACAAGTATAAACAAACTTACTAATATATAAATGTTTTCGAATATTCCGTTGCCAAGTTACATATATATATAAAGTAATATGGAAGTGAAAACGTATCTTTTTCTTCTTCCTTGTAAAGTAATGTTGTTTTTTGAAAATCTACGTTGCGCTAAAATCAACTACTTTGCTTCATAGAGATTGTGACTTTGTTTGACAAATAGTTGTGCTTTCTTAAAGCTTTTCTCGCATACTAGAGTATAAAATGTTCCAATTTATCATGATGTTGTTTTAACGTGGCCATAAAAGTGCTTATGTGGAAACCTACGAACTAAACATGTAATCCAAACTTTCTTTCCATTGAGAGAGATGGATAGATGCAAGAACAGATGAATGTTTCGTGTTCAATGTGCTAGTGTTTCTTATTCTTCAGTGTCAGTCTGTTTCTTAAACATAAAAAGAAAATAGTCAATGTTTAATTTGCATATAGGAGCACACTTCATTTATCAAGGGTAAACTTATCGAAACTTCAGATTTACACCAAGTCCGCTTGGTCGAGATAAATTGTCTTCTAGCTCACATTTTTCTACTGTTTGTTGGCATGACATTACGTCTGTAGCTCCTCAACTAAATGTGTAGTTATTCCACGTTTCATTCTTAAACATTCTGAAGCAATCACATTGGTACACTGGAAACATAGAATTCAAAAAACAATGTTCACATAGCTGATGATACTAGTCAGTGCAATTGGTGGACTTCTAGTGTTTCAACAATAGTGAACATGATCAGTCTGTAAGTTAACAAAAATAATAATCAATGCAGTCTAGTGTTTCAACAATAATGGGTATGATTTGTCCGTAGTTTAACAACAATAATAATCAATGCAATCTAGTGTTTGAACAATAATGGGTATGATTAGCCTGTAGTTTAACAACAATAATAATCAATGCAATCTAGTGTTTGAACAATTATGGGTATGATTAGTCTGTAGTTTAACAACAATAATAACCAATGCAATCTAGTGTTTGAACAATAATGGGTATGATTAGTCTGTAAGTTAACAACAATAATAATCAATGCGGTCTAGTGTTTCAACAATAATGGGTATGATTTGTCCGTAGTTTGACAACAATAATAATCAATGCAATCTAGTGTTTGAACAATAATGGGTATGATTAGTCTGTAGTTTAACAACAATAATAATCAATGCAATCTAGTGTTTGAACAATAATGGGTATGATTAGTCCGTAGTTTAACAACAATAATAATCAATGCAATCTAGTGTTTGAACAATTATGAGTATGATTAGTCTGTAGTTTAACAACAATAATAATCAATGCATTCTAGTATTTCAACAACAGTGAACAAGATCAATCTGTAGCTTAACAATAATACTAATCAATTCAGTCTAGTGTTTCAACAATAGTGAACAAGATCAGTCTGTAGTTTAACAATAATAATCAATGCAGTCTAGTGTTTCAACAATAATGGGCATGATTAGTCTGTAGTTTAACAATGATACTAATCAATGCAGTTGGTGGGCGTTTAGTTTTTTTCACAATAGTGAACATGATTAGTCTGTAGTTCAAGAATAATAATGATCAACGCAATCTAGTGTTTCAACAATAGTGAACATGATTAATATTGTTGTTGTACAATGTTCAGAATGTATTATATCTTCAGTCATTGTAGAACAGTCTTTTATAGTGACACAAACTAAAAACAAAAATGTTATATATACATCTGTTAAATATTTCTTTTCTTTTTCACCAAAGGAGGAATTGAAAAGAGAATCTGTAACGCAGAGGCCTAATGAATTATTTGATTGACCGTACCCTCTGCAGTGGACTGCAGTTTCGCCTATTGCAGGTTCAAGACTCATCAGCAAAACTTGGGTTCAACAAACTAAAGAAATACAATGGAATGGGGATTTAATAAGAACTCCAAACCCATAGTCATTATAAACGGCATAATATATCATAGCCTACAAAAATAAGGCTTTTAGGTTTTTAAATTAGAACACTACAAAGTTCATTATATATATATATATTCTGTTTTTTTATGCCTTTCACTACAGTAGATATCTTTAAGTTACAATAGAAAATTTTAACCCAAAAGCCTCACTTGTACATGCCTGTTGTGTAAATTTCACTATGATAAAATCAAAATATATTCGTAGGACCAAGATAGGAAAAATATAAGAAATAAGTCACAAAATAAAATGTATACAGGTATTATTCAAACTCATTTTCATCGTATCGAATTAATTAACAACTTTCTTCCTTACTCTGAAGAATGTCGCCTTCACGCGTAATATATCTAATGACTATACTGAACAAGCCCAGTAAGTGAACAGTGCCATCTATCTTTTAAAATAATAGTTAGGATGATAAGAAAAAACAAAGCTTTACGTACCGTAAATATTCATCATAATATTGAACAACATCTTATCACACATTTCCTAGGATTAGAAAGTATAAAATAATTGTGAGCAATAAATAAATAAATTTCAGTATGACGTTTGTCAGAGATAATCAGAGAAGTTAAATTGTGGAGAAGAAAAAAAAATATATATAATGTTAAAGTAATAACAACATAAAAAAGTTAAGGATTTTTGTTTCTTATTTCTGTTATTATTAATATTTGAAAATCACACAAGATGTTTATTTATTGATTTCAAAAACATCACACATGTATCTGTAGTTAATCTGAATAATCTGCGTGTTTTGATATTAGTTTGTTTGTTTTTGATTATGCACAAAGCTACACAATGGGCTATCTGTGCTCTGCCCACCACGGGTATCGAAACCCGGATTCTAGCGTTGTAAGTCCGCAGACATACCGCTGTGCCACTTGGGGGCGTTTTGATATTATATGATACTATTGTTGAAGGATTTCTCTTTGAGAAGTCTAATTACACAGGCCTGCGGTGGTTTTATTGTCTTGAAATTTTTACATGTCCTACAATAATTCATGTACGCTGAATCTGAAAATTATATCCATTTTTTCCCATCACGTACAGATTTTTCACAAAACGTCATTACGCAATACATAAAAGAAAGACCACAACACGTAGTTTTGAGACTAAAAGACGTAGATTTCAGAAATGAAAATCAGGATAAATGAGGATGCATATTCGTTTGACATCAATGTTCTTCCCTTTTCTTCGGTTTGTTTTATATTTTTGTTAACAAACATAATATAAAAAAAATGTTCATTCTGGTAAACGAAATCATAATTTGATCTAAGTAACAGTTTTTTATTCTTCCCGATTTGTCAAAAATCCTTACGAGATAGAAAAATATGAATATTATTTTCGAAATATGCATAGCTGAGTTATGGAAAATTCGTTATAAAAACCAAAACAACTTTTATGAAATTTAAATTCGAGAGCCTTTGTTATCCAACGTTAAAAATTCACGTTGCGCATGCGCCATATCATCAAATTCCGACATTTATGAACGAAGATTTTATTCCAGATACAATCCTTATTCTGAGCACACGTAGTAGTTCAACATCATTTAATTCATGGGACCGTGAAGCATTTCAAACTAGATATGTATGGACACATACATATATTAGTTTGAAATCACAAAACCATTACAATTTCAAAAACACCATAATGCTTCAGAATAAGATATGTAAACCTGGCCAAAAATTAGAAACTATTATTTGTTTATTTTTTAGACTCTCTTATAATCTGACGAATGTACGGACAACGAAGCGTGCTATGTGAGTTTGTTTGTTTGTTATGAATTTCGCGCAAAGCTACACGAGGGCTATCTGCGCTAGCCATCCCTAATTTAGCAGTGTAAGACCAGAGGGAAGGCAGCTAGTCATCACCACCCACTGCCAACTCTTGGGCTACTCTTTTTACCAAGGAATAGTGGGATTGACCGTCACATTATAACAGCCCCACGGCTGAAAGGGCGAACATGTTTGATGTGACAGGGATTCGAACACGCGACCTGCAGATTGAGAGTCAAGCGCCCTAACCACCTGGCCTTGCCGGGCCTGCTGTGTGAGTATAACTTATGTGTATCTCAGTCTTATTAAGACGAAGAAGGTTCATTGTATGTCTGATTTCGAAAAAGGCATTATGGTTGGAGCCAAAAACGCTAGAGCCTCAATAGCACAAACATACGAAATTAATAAGAAATTGATCGTGGCTATCTCACGGGTCTTACAACACTAAAAACCGGGTTTCTATACCAGTAGTGGGCACAGCACAGATAGCCCACTGTGTATCTTTGTGCTTAATTACAAACAAACAAACAAACAATCTCACGAGTCTACACAGCGTACCATTACTCTTAACAAAAAAAGCAGAGGAAATTATGAATGGAAGAAACCGCTTCGTAATAGGGATAAACGGCAAGGGCTTTGAAGACCAACAGTCATTCAACCGGACAACAGGTGACAGCTTACATCAACCACGAATCAAGAACGTACATTTAAACAAGAAATATGCATAGAAAAACCGCGAAAAGCTAAATTTTGTAACTGTTGCCTCATTCTAAAATAAATAATCTAAGTGTCAAGAGACCGTCGTGCTTATAGTGACGAAAACACAACTGCTTTTAGACTATTGACCAATAGAAATGTGTCGTGGAGGTCAGTTCAATCTCGAAATATGCTGTTCTGTACAGATGGGAAAGTGAAAGTTAGGCTTCAAGACTTTCATGTATGTTTTCCATCTTGCTAGCTGCTGGAGGTTACATTATAAAACAGGAAGCATTTTCATGGCACAGACTGAGTCACTTGGCCTTTCTGAATGATCAGATTACATCCCGGAGCACTATCTGATGTCTGAGCACTATCAGATATCAAGCCACCCTCTCATGCTCAAAGAGATAGGTATTTTAAGACGACATCGCCATCATCCACCGTGCCATGATTGGTTTGAACAGCATGACGAGGAGTTTCACCATCTTCTCTGGATACCACAGTTCTCAGATCTTAACCCAACTGAGAATCTGAGGAACATATTGGAGCACACTGTTAGGTCACGTACTCGTATACCTCGAACTCTGAAGGGATTTGATAAAGTATTACTTGAGGAATCGGTGAAGATCGAATGTAAAATACTCCAGAAACTAATGAAGTCTAAGTTATGACGGCCTCAGGATGTAATTAAAGCAAGCGGAGGTGGTTCAACAGGGTTTATAATAATTTAGTCACCCCCCCCCCCCACCCCCCACCAAAAATTTTCCTCCTTCCGGAACCAAAAAAACCAAGCACACCAACCGACCAACGTCCCCA
>NW_013665942.1:635494-644360 GCF_000517525.1 Limulus polyphemus | reverse complement strand
CACACACACACAAAACTTTGCTGCTTACAGTAGCCAACAAATCCAGTACTACAAACGAGCTACGTTCTGCAGTTCGAAGTATATATGAAATGTTGTTCAAAAGAGCTTCATGTGTCTTTATGCGTGAAAGGCAGTGTGACGTATATTTGGCTTATACACACACCTTTATACTCCTCGAAAGCCAAAGTGTGTTTATGGCTAGATACAGCACACAGTATTCGTTTACCTATATGACCAGGTGGTTAGGGCGCTCGACTCGCAATCTGCGGGTCGCGGGTTCGAATCCCCGTCCCATCAAACATACTCGCCCTTTTAGCTATGGGGACGTTATAACGTGACGGCAATCCCACTATTCGTTGGTCAGAAAATAGCCCAAGAGTTGGCGGTGGGTAGTGATGACCAGTCTCTTCCCTCTAGTCTTACACTGCTAAATTAGGGACGGCTAGAGCAGATAGCCCTCGTGTAGCTTTGCGAGAAATTCAAAAGAAACAAACCGTTTACCTATACAGGAACTCATTACAAGATTAGATTTCAAAACATGTTCATTCGCGCTGGATAACGAGATAACGAATAATATATTCCATAAGCTAAATGTTGCAATTTTGAGCAATTTTGAGCTCTAATTAGGCCAAGAAGGTTGGTTTAAAGAATTTATCTAAATAACCTTTATAAATCCTTAGGGCTCTTTGACTATGAGTAATTGTTGAATTTCATCTCCCGTTCCAGACGACAATATTTCCCAACATTATATTATATAAAAGCTTGTTTCAAACTTGATCATCTAATAGAAAATTAAATGCTTAAGTAGAGCCTTTAATGTAGTGACCCTAATCCATTTCTTTCCAGATTCATTGCGTTCTTTTTTTGTTAACTAAGTATTTCGAAACGAATATCTGTCTAGAATATAAGCGTGATGTATAAAGTAAAATTAACAAAACCCGTTTCTAAGGGTTTATATATTCGAATATTTTTTACACACTGTCAACAATGACCTCTTAGGTCCAAAATTTAGACCACTTCAAAGATTCAATATGTACGCTAAAAGTTTGGAAATATTCAGGTAAATGCGAAGATACAAGTAATCTAGGTATGTTTGTGAATTAAAAAGTGTTCACGTCTCTATCTCAATTTGTGAAACTGTTTACACAGTGGATTGATACCTGAATCTGCATTTCCACTGAACGCTCTTCACAAATAATGTGAAACATTTAACTGGAGTGAACTTGACCACATAGATTTGTTTGTATTATGCGGAAGGACACAAAAAAGTCATAAGGGATATTTGAAAAACCTCGTACTGACCACAGTGAAGGGCGACTTAATGCGGATAAACTTATAACGAAGGGAAAAATCCAATGAAGATTATTATGAAACGGAAACTACTTAACTAGGACTATAAGTTATACAAGTTATATTAGACAATTTTTAAGAAACGTAAATTATTTGGGGAAAAAACATTTATTCCAGAAACGTCTAAACAAAACCTTCAATTGAAAAGTTATATTTTGGACCATAGGAAGTTTACTGTGATATTTTATTAAAATAATATGCTGTATGTCATTGACAAGTTTGTTTATTTTTCAGCAAAGCCACATTTGGTTATCTGTTGTGTCCGCAGTAGGGAATCGAACTCCAGATTTTAGCGTTGTAGGTCCGTAAACTTAACGCTGTCCCACCGTGGGACGTCACTGACTAGGATCGCATATGAGTGAGTTGACCTAAAAATAAATAATTTGAATTATAAACCTACAATCACAAATTACAGGAGAAGTCAATATCTAAGAAACATTCTAAGTTACTGAATGGCCTACACACAATTATATACGTTATAGATAAACACAATTAGTAGACGCAGTATGTTATACATAAACACAGTTAGTAGACGCACTATATGTGTAAGGAATTATTAGGGATAAGGAAGTTAGTGAAATCAGCCGTCATATCATGAATATTGTCGATAGCAAAACCAAAAAAAAGAACTATTATTTTATTTTAAGTATTTAATTGGCTTAATAATTAACAGCGCCCTCTGATATTTAGAAACAGAAATGTATGTATATTATTAAGACCGAAAATTAAATGAAAAATTGTCTTTTATCTTACAAGACCAAAACAGTTAAAACCTTATAATAAAGACGAATTCATAGTCACATATCTCGTGCACAAATTAAAACAAAAGTATGGTACATGTACAACGTGTTTCGTCCGAAAAAGCACGACGCAAATAATTCACGTTTTATATCTCAATGCTATTAGTTCGATACTGCTTCTATGGAACCATATAGCTTTACTGACTTTCATAATAAATCATCTAAACCGTGCATTTCCTACCGTAAATACTTCACAATGTCATATCTTAAGCTTGTTTCTCATGTTTTTGTGCATCTGCCTTTGAGTGAGAGCTTCCGGAGATATTTTCCTCCAGGAATGTCGATTTAAACAGTGCAAGCTATACATCCTGTGCGGAAGGAACAGCTTGAGCCAATCATGTGATGGGCGGCGACTCAGAAAGCAAGTGTAATAAGTTCTCAAGGAATTACATTGTTATTACATATTTTTATAACGAAAACTAGGAAACTAACAGTGTGAAAACTGGTACAAACAGTTTTTTTTGCTATATTTAAGAGCTTTTCGATGCAGAACAGCTTCATAGCAAAATAAAATAAGCAAAGTATCATTAAAATTAAGTGACGCACAAAGATTATATCTCAAATCCACTTTAAAGCAACTATATCTGCACTTTCAATTAAAGAATGAGTAACTAATTACGACCAAAATGTATAATTAAAGCTTAGCTCAAAGAAAGGTACACAAAAGTTGCTTTACTGTTGTATAACAAATATTTTCACAGTAAGTTAACCCTTTTTTTGTGTTGTTTTTTTTCACAAACGCGCGTATTTATACACTTATTTTATAAACCATTATAAGATATATGTCTCAAAATTTACGGTGAGTTATACATTTTATGTCCAGTATTTCTTATTACTACAGAACTATTTTTTCGTTTTCTAGGTAGCATTACGTTTGTTTGCTTGTAGTTAAGCACACAGCTACACAATGAACCATCTATGCCACGTGTCCACCACGAGTATCGAAACTCGGGTTTAGGGTTAAAAGCTTTCAGACTTACCGGTGAGCTACTGAGGGAGGGGCATGTAGTATTAGGAGTCAAGTTATAATCAACAAGTGAACTCGAGTGTACTCTTTTATTCATATATACGCACACATCATTTAGATATTTTTTAATATTTTTCGTTGGCGCCGTCTAGTGTTCAAAAGTTAAATGTTTTTCTTTCTTCTTCAAAAATCATACTTGGATGTCCTTGTGGAAAATCTATATCTAATTTATTTCTTAGATGCAAACCAAACCAATGTCGTACTAGAAATTAACGCCCTCTTATAATCTTATAACGCCCTCTTATAATCTTTTTAAGTTTTCGCAACTGCATGTTTCAATCAAGTGTTTTCTAAAAAATATAATATACAAAATTCTGTACACAAAGAAAGGCACTCAAATACACTATATTATTTTAACCTAGTATAACACCTTAAAATTATCCTAATCTATCTCATCCCCTCAAAAAACAAGTGTTTATAAAAAGAGCAGTTTTAAAGAAAATGCTTCAATTTGAATATCCAAATTAAAAATCTAAGCATTATGAATGAAATTAATTAACGTGGAATACTTTATAGTTCCGTTAAAATTAAATTAAAAACAAGTAACCTCAAAATATTCAAAATTATCGCATGTCTAAGGATTATGTAACTGGAAATTTATTTATCGACAAATAAGATTTAGAATTTGATTTTATATCATGTAGTCTATGTTATTAATGTTGTAACAAAATGTCTCCCGGTGGGACAGCGGTATGTGTTCGGATTTACAACGCTCAAATCAGGGGATTCGATTCCACTCAGTGGATACAGCAGTTAGTCCGATGTGGCTTTGTTATAAAAAAACACACACACACCCTTGTAACGAAATTTTTGTGGGCCTAACTATTTTGCTTTGTCAACTAAGATTATCAAATAACATACAAAAAAATGCTAATTGATCTGTAATTTACGTTTTAAGTTTCTTGATATGGTGAAAATAGTATTTGTATTTCGTATTCATAACAAAGGTATTAAGATGATCTGCAGCCATTCCTAATTTTGAATTACTGATCAGTCATGAAATAGCATCCTACCGCCCACGCTAAGGAATTGACTGTCACTCTTTTAACGCACCCACAGCTATAAAGTGCGGGGAATATTTTGTGGCGGCATCGCAAAAACTCGAATCCGGCTCGCCATCTCCGAAATCCAAAGCCAACCCGTACCGAACTGAGGCGAAAATAGTACACGTGAAAAAATATTCTTAATTCGAAATTTTTCGTATTTCTTTAAAGTGTTAGGTGCTTTGGACTTTAATATAATTTGCTACGCACATTTAATATATTTTATACATTTTAACGGTAAGTATGGTAACGTTATGTCTATCTTTAGTTTTGTTTTTTTGCTAATTTTTTTTCTTTTTAAGGAACAATTTCTTTTTATACAGACCAGCTGTTTTATCTTCATAAAAGTTTAGCAACCACACCCATAAAAATGTATATTTATATTAATACAAAGCATAACTAGTGACTAAGTGTTGACTAACTCCCGGTCCAGTCATGGTTTATCTTCAAGTCCAGAGAAAGGACCGCGGAGATTAAGAATCGGATCATATATTGAAATATTTGTGAACTATAGTTTACGTTTCAGAGGTAAAGCTTGTTCACTGTTCTTGAGCACTGTCGATGGTTTCCAATATGCTTATTTAACTTCAACTGCTTGCTTCTAAAATTATTTTGAAGTGCAGCTTGAATGGTTCTAAAATAATATTGAAGTGCAGCTTGTATGGTTCTAAAATAATTTTGAAGTGCAGCTTGAATGGTTCTAAAATAATTTTGAAGTGCTGCTTGAATGTTTCTAAAATAATTTTGAAGTGCAGCTTGAATGGTTTTAAAATAATTTTGAAGTGCTGCTTGAATGTTTCTAAAATAATTTTGAAGTGCAGCTTGAATGGTTTTAAAATAATTTTGAAGTGCAGCTTTTATTTGTTTGTTGCAACATAAAGAGCAAGCTGTACCCTGTCCACCGTAGGTATCGAAACCCAATTTCTAGCATTATAAGCTAACAGTCTTACTGTTGAACCACCGAGGGACGTTTGGATGGCTTAATACCACTACAATACAATGTATATTTTCTGGTACTGATGAGATAATGGTGTTTTAAGCTCTGTTGCTCTTTGCATCTGTACTCATAAGTTAGTGAGTAATAGTGAGTTGTTTCACATTGAGTTGAATAATATTAATGTATACCGTTGTAAAAATGCCTTCCCTATAACTCTGTGTGAAAAGTTTATCACCAGCGTCTTGGAAATAATGAATGACCCCCTACTGTGACTTTTGGATGTGCCAAAGAAAAAAGTGACACTTTTCTTACGCTTATTTGGCAAACAGTCGTATAATATAAAAACGATAATTAAGGAAATACGCCATAACAATTAATTACTCACAGGTACAACTTAATTTTATCTTTAAAAGAAAAAACAAGCTAAGAATGTTTTCCCTTAAAGAAAAATCTATGTACAGAAATCTTCTGTAGCGTATCTCTACGCGTACCCAAGTTGTAAACTTGAGTGCATTGGATTCACCGCCAGGAGGTTTCGGCACACACACGTGGGAATACAGTTATATTTAGCCAGTAATGAAAGTTGACTACGTCTATTGGAAACCATCGCCATTGAACAACATAACAAGCTGTACCTCTGAAAATTAAACTCTGCCTCATAGAGACTTCGATATATGACCAAGTTCTTAATGTCTCAAGTGTCTTCTAGAAAGTTTAATAGTTTGAAATGAACTTATACATGTTTCATTCCAAGTGTTGGAAATAAAACTAAAATACTGGAATACGTGTGTCTCATCTGAATCGCTTAATGTTGAAATAACATTAACTATTCAATAGTAGAGTTTCTTTGTTATATGCTACAAGTTTTTAATGTGTGCTGTACATTACAGGCTATAATGTAATTTTTGTTAAGATGTTTTTTTTATTTATTTCTGACTACATATATCTTGAATAATAAAAAGAAGATACTTTAAAAGTTCTTGCCTGTGATTTTTTTCTGGTAATCGAACTAGATCTGACCATCAGTTGGTGATGCTAAATTCTAAGTGTTTCCCATTGAAGTTTACATAATCACACAGGGTTGAAAATAGATCTCTCCAAGCATTTTGGTTTATGTTTGTCAAGTTTATATATGGGCCGGAATTCTTTACAGTAGGTGTCTGTGACTTGTTGGCGATAAATTTCAACACTCAATAGACAGCACACAATCTACTTGTTTTAAAATAATATATTTATGTTCCAAACAAGTCCAACGTATGTACAAAAATTCGTTACCGCAGTTGTATCCAGAGATTTAAGTAATTGTTCTATTTTCATCAAAGTTCACACAGGCGGATTCAATTAATTTAGAACATCCTTTGATAAGACAAGTTGTTCTCCTCTATTTCTGTTATTACAATACAAGCTATGAAACTCACTTTAGAATTCGCCCGTTACGGCTAAACTGATACTCAGTCTAACTTCACTTTTACTAACTTGGTCGCCTATATATATATATATACATTGCCCAACTAAGGCCTAGAACTTTCTACAAATTACGATATGGTATGATGTAATAATACTCTCTTAAAGCAACTAGAAAAATTCAGAAGTTTCGAGTAATATAACGTCAATTCACAACAATTGAACTACGCAACAAATGATTCGTAAACTTTTATGTAATCACACATTGTGATAAATTATCGCTTCTAATAATACTAAATTTAACACTACTTTATAACTATCTTGATCATAACTCTCATGTTAAATTTAAATGAAACAATCGTGTATATCTAACAATGTTAATTCCTGGTTATAAAAAGGACATTTTTGGGATTACCAGTATATTAAAATTGGCACACTTTGGTTATAGAAAAAGTATACATATATATATTTTTGTTTTCGTTTGAAAAACAACATCATTCATGGAATAATTTCTAAGTTATAACTATAGATTAAATACGTTGATAATAAACAGTAACACACGAACTTACTGTTGTAGAAGCAGATGTTGTATTTCGAACCTTGTTCAAAAAGTGTTTAATGGCAAAACATATTGTTACAAGTCTGTGAACTAGGAATTCTAGAGAGTTTCAAGAAATACAATAATTTTCTAATTCACTGGCACGTAACAAAGTCAAGTCGCATGTACACACAAACTAGGCAAATTAATATCAACAGATTTTAGTTTTTTCGTTTAATTTTGGAGAAATTAGATCAAACACTAGAGTCTTTGGCCCTAATTTGTCCAGTATGTGCAAGTTGACCTTGTTAATTAAGTTCAATGAGAAAATGACTATTTTAAGATGCTTCCTAAAGTTCCTAATTTTGGAGAAAGACAAAATAAGTCGGTATAATTAATTTCATATGACTTTGTTTAATTTCCTTTTGTAATTAGAAGCTCTAATTTTACAAATTTAGAAAGGAAACATAATCCAATATATGTATTCTGCTAGGGGAAATTGTTATCTAATTTATTCCGCTAGGGGGAAATTGTTATCAAAATTTATTCCGCTAGGGGAAATTGTTATCTAATTTAAGGAACGAAAGTGATAATACTTGTTTTTAACATCATTAAACTTCTTTCGATAAACTCAGTAGTTTCTATTTATCACTACATTCTTCTGAGTTAAACGTGCATTGTACGTTTTCTTTCCTGTAGCAGTTGAACTAACTCAGGCTAAATCCGAGCTAGTTAATCAATTTCAACGTAATACGTTTTACTAGAAAAGTGCCCACCAGTGGCACAGCGGCAAGTCTGCGAACTTACAATGCTATAAACCGGGTTTCGATACTCGTTTTTGGCAGAGCACAGGTAGCCCATTGTGTAGCTTTGTGCTTAACTCCAAACAAACAATACTAGAAAAGTAGCAAAAAAAAGTCTTTAAACAAGAAATACGTTTTTTTTACCAGACTTTGGATGTACGATATTTCATTGTGATCTATCTGAAAAAGTTTTATAACCGCTATTGCTGTTTTATTAGTGCAAAGCTACATAATAGGCTATCTGCATTTTGTCCACCGCGGGGAATCTAACTTCGGATTTTAGCGTTGGAAGTCGGTAAACTTACAACTGACCAGTCCGGGGACGTTTTCTAATTGAAGAATAGGCTTTGTGATTACTAATATCCTAGCTTCCAGGCATCTTACGATGCAATAAATAAATAAATAAAATATATAAACAACAAAAATAAAAATAAAATTGGTGGTTGATAATAAATATTTTTATTTAGTCGGCAGATGGTTGATAACAAACATTTTTATTGAGAAATAAATATACTCGGTTTGACCAAATGGGCAAATTTAAGTCAATTTACACTTGATTTATTCGACGCTGTGAAATTTACATGTTCTTTCACTCGCGTCAGTAGCTATCTTGTAGTAGAACCGACGTAAATCTTCCCTGTAATAAGGACAGGTCATTTGATAAGCTACATTTGATGCTTCCAACGAAGAAACGAGATCCTTACGTCTGAAGAAATACTGTAGTCGACAACTTGGTTTTGAAATACATCTTAGTTGTACGTGCTGACACACTCTACCAAGTATAAGTGTAACGCATTCGTTCATTCAAATTATTTTACGATTTTAACAAGGACCAATGATGAATATGGGCCTTGTATAAAAGATTAGTCTATTTACAATTATTTCCATGGTGGTCACATGTAAGATACGAATATAAACAAGATTACGACACTTATGATATACAACATTGTTTATTGACAAAAAG
>NW_013665942.1:625669-635484 GCF_000517525.1 Limulus polyphemus | reverse complement strand
ATGCATTTTCAAAGTACAGTTGCTAAATATAACGATAATTAAACAAATAAAACACTAAACAGTAACCATGGGGAGAAACTACAGTAAGAATACACAACGAAAAAAAAACGTGGTTTTCTACTGTGAAAACATGAAATTAGTGTTAAAAATAAGACTTCATTTTGACCTTACTTCTCAGTAAAAGTAGTCTTTAAGCGAACTGTTCTCAGGTTTTCTTTATATGTATTAAGTTTGTTTTCTTCTTTTTTTATATATATTCGAAATGTGGCTTTGATGCTCCTGCAAAACATCCCTGGTCAGGTAACAAACCATGTTTTTTTCACTTCTGTTTAGAGCAAACTCTAGCTGAGTGCAGTAAAAAGTTAACTTCGTTTGATACACCCGTTTGACTTTAAAGCTACACGAGGGCTATCAGCGCTAGTTTAGCAGTGAAAGACTAGAGGGAAGGCAGCTAGTCAGCACCACCCACCGCTAACTCTTGGGATACACTTTTACCAACGAATAGTGGATTGACAGTCACGTTATAACGCCCCCATGGATTAAAGGCCGAGCATGTTTGGTGGGACGGGGATTCGAACCCCGCATCCCGAAGATTGATAAATGTACAGAACGTTAGGAAATCACATGTTTCCTGCAAATTAAACAAATGAAAGATAAATATTTCATTGCAGAGGCCAAATCTACCACTAAGTAACTGATTCAATCTTAATACTTCCATTTTTTTATGAGAATCGTTCTGTTAAGATGATAAGTTTAGGTCTATAGAGCTCATAACAAAAACTGTTAAATATATTGGAGGGTATAATATGTAATATGTCTTAACTTCACATGATTTGTCATGTTTATAATATTATAACTACTAAGTTATATAAAATTGTTTTAACGAGGTCAAGTCAAGAGTTTAACGGCTGACAGAATTCTTTTTTTAGGGATTATCCATCATTGTTAATGTATACCTTTGTAAGCGATGTTGTAGTATAAACGCAAGTTTATAGTCACAAGTGTGTGGTTTGTCACACAGTAATCCAGGATTATGGATTTCAAATCTTGAACATTTTAAGTTGAGCATCAATCTACTAAGATGATATAATAAATTACGTCTGTTGTTTTAATAGGTGTAAATGTTCTGAGAGAAGTAAGAGGTCGCAGATTTGACACCTTAAACATTTTTTCGGTGGTGATGATTAGCCGCCTTTCCTCCTTCCATTTAGTTTTACACTACTAAATTAGGGACGGCTAGCGCAGATAGCCCTCGTGTAGCTTTGCGCGAAATTCAAAAAACAAACAAACGACCGATATAAAGGAAGACTTAAATACTTGAACACTACAAATTCGATAAAACTATCAACTCACTGTTAAACCTTTAAACATACAGAAAATGACTACTTAATTTCTGTAGTGCATATTTTAATACTAAAAATAAACTACCTTAAAACACCAAAATTTGTTATTTTTCTTTATACTCTTATTTACAGTTTGTGTTTTAGTGGAACGCTCCTGAAGAAGCAGTAAATCGAAACGTTGCGTCCAATTAAAAAAAAATAACAAATTTGGGGTTTTAAGATCGTTTATTTCTAGTATACAGAAAATGATGACAAAAACATTGTTATTAAGAAAACTGTGGGATTAATTGTTTTTTGTTTTTTTTGTATTGAAATTTGTTTAGTTTTGATGCATTTCTCTGTCTTTCTGAGGGATAATTTCTTCTAAACTGTTTGTTGTATTGCTGTTTGTCTTTCTTAGGAACGATTACTTCTACAGATTAATTGTTTGTTGTATTTTTGTCTGTTGTTGTGCCTCCTCATCCTATGATTTCAGGTAAACCTGGTGAAACCTTTTGCGGAATTAAAACAAAACAGAGTTCTTTAGAATATTTAAATTAAGTTTGTTTTATTATTGATTGTCTTTCTGAAGGATAATTGCTTCTATGATACTTTTGGACCTCTCTAATTGCAACAAATATTTTTGGAAATAAGCTTTAGAAAAATTTCACGCCTTTTTGCAACCTAACGAGTTATATTGTAATTTTTCGAAAACACGCAACTTTAACAAAATGTTATATTTTGCTCAGTTGCGTTTTTCTAACTTGATTGATGTTTAGCTAATTACTCCATATTTGGTGCCACACGATAGACAACAACTTACATATTTATCAGAGTGCTAACATCTTAGAAACTGTGTAAATCTACAAGCTAATTCTGTTCTTTGTTTACAATTTCGAGCAGAATTTTTATTTAGGAAGAATACTGCTACAAGACATTGTAATAAAGTATTTACAAACAGTTCCTAACGTAAACTATTACATAATTTTGGTAGTAAAAATATAAAGAATTTTAGCGTCAAGTAGTTGCATTAGGTTTTTGCAGTCTCCGTCACTTTGCTTTGTTTGTCTATTGTTAAACACAAAGACACACAATGTGCTATTTGTACTCACTGCGAATATCGAAACCCGGATTGTAGCACCGAAAGCCCTTGGATTTAGCGATAAGCCACCGGGGACCACATAAAATGTGTCATAAAGGCAAGAGTATTAGCTAACGCACTCTTTATACAGGTTATACACGTGATGTTTATAGGAACAAGCAGGTCCTGTATCTTTGTTGACGCCGTCTCAGTCAAGTTACTTTTACCAAAGTTTGACAGATGCCCTTATTATATCACACGTGAAAGAACGAAGATAAGCCTACTTCTTAATAAGGTTGCAATTAAGGAGGACTTGGCTCGATTTTCCAGGGATTCTAGCAGGAATTATTGCGTAAGACCAAATGGTGTGACGTCTCCCGGTGAGTATGGACGGTTCTAGCTAGCACTTTGATGTAACCCGGATATGGGGCTGACGCGCTCTTGTAAGAGATTTGAAGCTCGAAAACGTATAATTATTGATAATTTGATTAAAAAGGAATATTTAAATCCTAACAGAAGCAGAATGAGGAGAAACGCGATTTGAAATTGTAACATCAGTAAAGTTGTGAGCGTGGAAACAGCCTGTAATTTACTATAGTGAATGCGCCCAGACTCTTGAGGCTTTGGAGATATTGCAATTATAGTCTGTGTTTTACTAACGGGTTCTAATTGGAAACTGTATTACATCCTATACAAAAACCTGGGTTCTTGACCCCTCGTAAGTATGAGAAGTGTCTTGATGCTGACACTCGTTTTGTTTGAAATTTAAAAGTGAGCACTTGGTCATTTTACTGCTTACAGAGTCAAAAAGTGTGTATTGGTTTCTTACAAAATAAGACATCTAATGGGAGAAATGGGAGAACACTACTGATGAACTTTGCATCAAAGCCTCCTGCTGAAAATTCATGACGACGATAAAGAAAATATGTAACGACAAAAAGACAAAAGCAGATTTTTTTTAACTTTGTCTGTTGACTCAAGATGGATGTATGACAGAAAAAACAAGAGAAAGAACGCATGATTTACTTTTACAGAGATAATGTCACACACAGACATTTTAACCTTACTATTTTAGAAATGGACCTGGCATGGCCAGGTGCTTAGAGCGCTCGACTCGCAATCTGCGGGTCGCGGGTTCGAATCCCCGTCGCTCCAAACATGCTCGTCCTTTCAGCCGTGGGGGCGTTATAATGTGACGGTCAATCCCACTATTCGTTGGTAAAAAAAGGTGGGTGGTGATGACTAGCTGCTTTCCCTTTATTCTTACACTGCTAAATTAGGGACGGATAGCGCAGATAGCCCTCGTGTAGCTTTGGGCGAAATTCATAATAAACCAACAATTTTACAAATGTTTACACTGATTTAGTTGTGACTTTATTTACACAAATAACTGTACAATTTATTGTAGGAAAACATGTTCAGTGTGAGAAAACAGTATTAGGCAATTCTCACATGTTCATTCTCACGTAATGCAATAAAATATTCATCTTCTTTAAAAAACAACAACATTTTATTTGTATTTAATTACATGCAATATTGTATTGAATTTTGTGTGTGTGCGCGTGTATTTTGGTTGGAATAATTGTGCATATCCTTTAACTGTATATTTTACAGGTAATGCGATGTTGATTTCAGTGACTTTTTATTTCATTTATTCTATTCCGTACATTTTTAGAACGTACTGGTTTGTGGTTTACGTTTAAGTGTTTTATTTATTTAATGGTTTGAATGTTGTGCTTTAATTTGTTTAGGTTTGTGTTGATTACAAAAGGAGACATTTGGTTTTATCATGTAATTTATTGAACTTGAATAAATCCAGTGTCATGTTTATAACTGTATTCCTTTTGGTTTTTAACTAAGGTCAAACGTAATGTTGCATTAAGGATTTATTTGATTTTTTTTCTTCTATGTATAGTAGAAAAAAACAGGTCTGTTATATGTCTGTTGGGGGAAGGGTCAACCACGGGTAATTCTGAAACAAAAGCCCCCCAGTGCCACAGCGGTATGTCTGCGGACTTACAACGCTAGAAACCGGGTTTCGACACTCGTGGTGGGCAGAACACAGATAGCCCATTGTGTAGCTTTGTGCTTAACTTCAAACAAACAAACTGAACCAAAATCTTGCATATCGACATTCTAGTGATATGGGAAAGGATAGATAAGTTTTCGTGGTAGTGGCCTCTCCACCCAAGATGTAATTATATAACTGACTGCTCTTCTTCTCACTCTGTGTCAGCTCTTCTGTTAGTTGTTAAAGAAAAAGAAGTACCAGAGATCTAATAAGTTTGGTTTTCTCACGTCCATCTTATATGTTTCCATCTTATCTGTTTAGCTTACAGAGCTGAGTTCGTTACAATAAGCCAATTTTGAAGCTTCACCACATCGTTATCGACGTTACCACGTCCGGTCACATTCTATCTGATGACGTGCATCTTGAAAACAAGCTTGTAGCGTATAATTTTCATTCGAAAAGGTTCCGCGGTAAGACTGTTATACGTAATGTACAGAGCCCCTACCTACATGCTTTCCGTAAGACATCTAGCGTACGAAGACCACAGTTTTTTCAGATTTATTAGATGTTGTCTTCATCTAATCTGGATTTAAGCTTATCCAATTATTTTAATTAACAAAACTTGATCACCACAGAGAGAACTGATTCACTAGTCAAGATTTGTTAGTTATTATTTCTTAATAAATGTCGGTCCGGGACAGGTGTGAGGCACGAGAAAAAAGAAATGTTATTGTTTTACCTGCACTACTTTACCTTCTCATGATATATGCCAACTAACACATCTATGGTATCAGTGCGTCATAAAGTAGTTCGGTAGAACTCCGAAGCCTTGTTTAAGACATCAGCAGAGAATGTATGAATATAAATTTGTATTTTTGCTCAATCACTTTTTTGTTTGTTTCGTTTTCTTTTGCTTAATTTATCCAATGGGTCTACCGTGTATCGCGGATATTTTATACTTATCCGTTGGATATTACTGTATCTGAATATCATACGTCCAACTTAACATTTGTTTGTGTCAGTTATATCTTCGTTCTTTATATAGTTATACAAGCTGAAATACCCATCAACTGACGGGGAATGTTTAAAACTTAATTAAAACAATGTAAGTTTAACAGCAATTATATATTTCAAAGTAATAACTTAAACATAAACTTCATCTCAAAATTTTAATATATTTCAAAAGCTTCTTCATAAACAACATTTGCAGTTTGCTTTCCATCTACCAACAAATAAAGACTTTGAGGTGATCTCACCCTTGAACACCCTATATCTATATATGGTTGTTTGAGAAACAATCCAGCAACTTTCATACTTTGACCTTGAACCCCTCTAGAATAATCAACATTGTTTGAGATTAACTTAATGGGCTGGAAGTAATGAACCAACAGGCTTTACAAAATAGAAATAGGGTTAAGTGTAATTTTGACCTCCTTAGAACATTCCCCATAGTTCATAGTGTTTACATACACATTTTGGTTGAGATTAGCCCAATAGTTAGCTCGGAGTTATGGTGCAAACAAACACATTTTGGTTGAGATTGGTCCAATAGTTAGCTCGGAGTTATGGTGCAAACAAACACATTTTGGTTGAGATTGGCCCAATAGTTAGCTCGGAGTTAGGGTGCAAACAAACACATTTTGGTTGAGATTGGCCCAATAGTTAGCTCGGAGTTAGGGTGCAAACAAACAAATTTCGTCTACATATATATAGATTAATCAACACTTATTCATGATTCCGGTTGGTTTTATAAATTATTTTATTTTCTTCTTATAGACTTTATAAATACAATTGTTTTATCTAGCATTATCTTCTAAGTAGTTACGTTTTACAGTTGATAGTGAGCCACTTAATGCTCTAATACGTTCTTTGTTTTGTGCGTGCAAGCTGTGTTAGTTAGTTTGTTTGTTTGTAGTTAAGCACTAATCTATGTAACGCTGTGCCCACTACGGATATCGAAACCCGGTTTCTAGCGTTATAAGTCCGTAGACTTATCGCTGTGCCACTAGGGAGCGACAGTGGGTTATACAAGTTTAATTCAAGCTTCTTTATACAAGTTTAATCTTTACAAAGTATTATCTTCCTTAAAACAATAATATTTTCTTTACAGTTAATGATCACAAATTAGTTGCTCTTTAAAGTGTATTAATTTCAACCGATACAACCAGCTTGATACATCCCAATCAGATACGATGCAGTAAGTAATAATTTGGCCATCTGACGCTACACTTACTTTCCAGTTCAAAATGTACATATTTTTGTATTATAACTAAATCCTAAAAAAAAAACTATTTTAATAGGAATTTATTAGTTAAGTAATCAGAACATAGCGTTTTAAGAGTAGAAGTTTGGGATTATGTATCCATTTTTCTCTATTTATATATATTATGCCTTAACTAGAAGAAATAATGATAATTACTTCATTTTTTAAGAACAAAACTCGCAACAAAAATACGCTTTCTTATTGAGTCATTTATCGTTGACTTGAAAATCTGTCTGACGGGTAATGGAAAAGAAATTCAATGAAGCAGAATTGGTCAGATTGGTCATAAAGGAAAATCATTGATATATATATAGATACCTAGCTCTTTAACTTTACGCCACATTAATTACGTTATCCAGTCTTTTGTCATTTAGGCTCACGCTTCACGTATTTTGTCCAATGAGGTGATTGACAGACACACAAAAAATATCTATATATATATAATCCTGGAATAATACCCTAATATTCTACTATGAACAAGAGTGGTTGCCGTGGTTAATTTTGATATCCAGAAGATGATAAATTATTTAATTTTGCTTTCTTTTAGTATGCGCTAATGTAAGTTTTACACGCGCGTGTGGACTCTCATGGTAATTAATAATTGTCAGGGAACGCCAGTATCCTAGAGGTTGTGTGAAAGGTAAAATGTGAGTATATGGGAGATATAAATCTTGCTTTTTCAAAAATAAAGCAGTTTTATTGTGGACGAATTAGACTTTTTATGCAAATCAGAATAAACTCAAATTGACAGAAAAGTATTTTAAGATTTTCGTTCTGTAGTGTTTTTTTTTTTGTTAATTGATAAACACTTATCGTCTACTAAAAATCTTCAAATGTATTAACTGTTAACAACTTTTAATTAACAGCAAACAATTATTCAGTTTTAGAAGTGTGTTTGTTTGTAGTTAAGCACAAAACTACATAATGGACCGTTTGTATTGTGCCTAAAAACCTGGCTTTTAGCGTCATAAGCCTTCAGACTTACTGCTGTGTCACTGGGGAGAGGGAAACTTTTAGACGCAAGACCAACAATAGATTGTTAATAGATTTTAGACTTGGTGGTATAACCTACTATTATTTGATTTTTACTTGTCATAATTAAGTAAGAGCTTCACAACTTATAGAAAAAATTTGTTTGTTTGTTGACTTTAGCGCAAAGCTATTCGAGAGCTACCTGCGCTAGCCGCTGCTAATTTAGAAGTGATAGGCTAGTGGGGAGACAATTAGTCCACAACACCCACTGCTAACTCTTGGGCTACTTTTTAAAAACGAATAGAGGGTTTGACCGTAACATTATAACGCCCACACGAATTCAAAGGTAAACATGTTCGGCAGTGAGATTTGAACCCGTGATCCATAGATTGCGAGTCGAATGCCCTAATTACCTGGCCATGCAAGGCCTTTATAGAGAGAGATTTTGTAATATAAGACTCCAATTGTTCTGGTGCGAATGTGTTTTATAAAAAATAAGATAGATGTAATACTAATGCATTATGACAAGTATAATTAAGTGTAAGACTTTGCCTAACGAAGACAAGTTTTCGTTGTAGTAATATTTGGTTTCCACAGGGCTAGGCAATTGTGAATCAAATCATATTTGTGTAAGTTGGATCAATTTTCAATTATAAAATGCCCCTCAGTTGTACAGTCTGTGGACTTACAACGCTAGAAACCGGATATCGATACACGTGGTGGGCAGAACACAGACAACACATTGTGTAGCATTGTGCTTAAATTACAAACAAACAAAACAACTATAAAATTAGGTGGACTAACCATAAAGTTTACTTTAAATGACTAGAAATAGCATATATAACATAACACCAATTCTTGTTCGTAAGATCTTAGCCTAAAAGTATATGACTTTTGTTTTATATTGATGTTACTTCCCTTCTTGGAGACAAAGATTTTTTTTCAAAGTTTCCTAGCATTATAATAAAGAATATTATTAAATCATCAACATTCAAAACGATTTTTTTACTTATTTAAATTAGCGTTAGCATAATATTTGTTACAACTTCACGAAATAGTTTTTTTGACCAGATTTTGAAAAAAGGAATATCCAGAGTAAATATTTTAGTGGCTACAAAATCTAATTATTGATTTTAAGTACCATATTAAGTGCCTGAAGGGCATAAACTTGAATAATAATATCGAAATGTGATATTTCTACAATAAAAATGTATTTTACATTATTCCAACTTTACAAACTTTAAAAAAAAGTTGTTCCATAGCTAACATTCTCTCGGTAGCTCAGCAGTAAGCCTAATAACTTATAACTATAAAAATCGGGTTTCGATAACCGCGGCAGGCACAGGAGAAATAGACCATGGTATTCCATAGGTGCTAAACAACAACAACAACGAAAAACCATATCTGACATGTCGCGCCATCTATTGCATGTTAAGAAGAAAGTTAACAATAAATTAATGACTGGGTAAAAGTTCTACCTAACAATAGCAGATTGCGTATATTTACTCATTACATCTGTATTTCCATGAATGGTAGAGAGAACCCCAGAAAAATGAGTAGTAATTTTCACTTTTGGTTAACCAGGACTAAACAGTATTTTCATATCCACATTCCAGCCTAACGTTTGGATTCATGTTGGTAATGCATTTTTCTCTGGACAGAAAGTGCTATTGTTAAAATTATCACATAGATTTTCTTCAATGTGCACCAATATCTACTCAGTCGTCTAAACCTAATTTAACTCAACCTTCTTATAAAATTTTGTCAAGTTGATTTTTTTTAGAATGTTGTTTATATCCATATGTATATATATATGGATTAGTTAAAAAATTATCATACATTCATTACATCTATCCATAATGGGGTAATTATACATTACATCCATCCACAATGGGGTAATTATACATTACATCTATCCATAATGGAGTAATTATACATTATATCCATCCATAATGGGGTAATTATACATTACATCCATCAATAATAGGGTAAATATACATTACATCCATCCATAATAGGGTAATTATACATTACATCTATCCATAATGGGGTAATTATACATTATATCCATCCACAATGGGGTAATTATACATTACATCCATCAATAATAGGGTAATTATACATTACATCCATCCATAATAGGGTAATTATACATTACATCTATCC
>NW_013665942.1:622760-624984 GCF_000517525.1 Limulus polyphemus | reverse complement strand
GGGGTAATTATACATTACATCCATCAATAATAGGGTAAATATACATTATATCCATCGATAATGGGGTAATTATACATTACATCCATCAATAATAGGGTAAATATACATTATATCCATCCACAATGGGGTAATTATACATTACATCCATCAATAATAGGGTAATTATACATTACATCCATCCATAATAGGGTAATTATACATTACATCCATCGATAATGGGGTAATTATACATTACATCCATCCATAATAGGGTAAATATACATTACATCCATCCATAATGGGGTAATTATACATTGCATCCACCCATAATGGGGTAATTATACATTAAATCCATCCATAATGGGGTAATTATACATTACATCCATCCATAATGGGGTAATTATACATTACATCCACCCATAATGGGGTAATTATACATTACATCCATCCATAATGGGGTAATTATACATTACATCCATCCATAATAGGGTAATTATACATTACATCCATAATAGGGTAATTATACATTACATCCACCCATAATGGGGTAGTTATACATTACATCTATCCATAATGGGGTAATTATACATTACATCTATCCATTATAGGGTAATTATACATTACATCCATCCATAATGGGGTAATTATACATTACATCCATCCATAATGGGGTAATTATACATAGGCTAAGTCACTTTATTGCCGCGATAATAGCCTCTACTGGACATGGAATTCTCAAAAAGCAGAAAAATGTTTGGTTCATATGTTGAGGAGTATAATGTGTAATAGGTTCACAGATGTTGTAAAATAATCACACATCTGAATACCACGTTCGTGTTCAACACCAGGATTTTCAATCATATTGAAACTCATTGATAGCACTAGAAGATTAGTGAAGTTATTATACTGCTATCTGAATTAAACAATCGCCTAAGCATATATCACTAAATACATATTTTAAACTAATTATGAAAGGGTGAAATTCATAACTGTTTCAGTCATTACAACCACCCTTCCCTGTCTCAGAGACGTCCTGTCCCGAACATTATAATGAAAGATCCAGCATCCAGTAAAGAAAAACAAAATAACACGCAATTAAAAACAAAATAATCTCAAAATGAATCAAAATCATAAGACAACTCAAATATGCATAACGTAAACGCATGGAACAAAACCATAACGAAATAACAAAACACAACTGTAAATTACAAAAAAAAAATAAAAAAATTACAATATAAATAAAACTAAATACATTAAAAATTTGAAAGTTGTTTTTAGCGCAAAGCTACACGATGGCTATCTGCGCTCTGTCCATCGAAGGGAATCGAACCATGTATTGAGCGTTTTAAGTCCGTAAAATTATCACTAAACCTAACGGGAAACAAAGATTGAAAAAGGACTGGTAAGTTACAAATAAACAAGGCTAAACAATTTTGAATACAAAAACTTGAAAACATTACTGAACAAAATCAATTTAAATATTTGAATATCATAAACCAAATTTCGAAATAACAAAGAAAAAAAATACAAATATATACTCAAATACCGAATAATCTACCATAAAAATTAACATATAAATACATTTTACAACAAATTGTTATTATTTACGCATGCTTACTCTAAAATACATTTTAATCCCAACTGAATAATAACTTTATTGCTCAGAATAAATATTAACGGAACAGTGGCTCCATCTCTATTGATTTATTTGTTTATTAATTCACTGGAAAGTGAATTATAAACATGTTTATGAAACTGAGAGAAATATTGTAGTCAATTTGAAATTCAGTTTGGAACAAATGATGGATATGCAATAAGAGTTATGAAAGTAAAATGAACCTAAATCTGGTATTTACTTCTAACGGGTATGGAAATGTGTTAGTGTTATATGGTTTAAAAACAGCTATAACTAGAATAGTTGAATATAATATTTAGAAAACAGAGTAAATATTGTTCGTAAAAAACAAAAGATATGGAGCAAAAAAAAAACTGGAAGAGGAATATGTTTGTTGAATTTCTCGCAAATCTACTCGAAAACAGTGTATCATGATATATCCCTCCTCTATATCCACCTACCTCCCGGCTGAAAGGGAGCATTTTCGGTGACGGGTTTCGATCTTGCGACCTTCAGGTTGGGAGTCTAGAAGACATTAGAGGTGACTGAAAAATAAAATGATATTTATATGAACAAGAGACCGATGTAATAGATTGTCTACTCAAATCTCCATTAAGAATTGAAAGAAAA
>NW_013665942.1:615681-622113 GCF_000517525.1 Limulus polyphemus | reverse complement strand
ATGGATTAAAGGCCGAGCATGTTTGGTGTGACGGGGATTCGAACCCGCGACCCTCAGATTGCGAGTCGAGCGCCCTAACCACCTGGCCATGCCGGGCCTATAATTAATTAAAAGTTTATATGAATATAGGAACAATCCATACTGCTTTGGAAGAAAAAAACATCTTAAAGTTATATGAAATATGTTTTTTACTTAAAAACATATGTAATAAATAAATCCATGGCATACACACGAATTAGATTAAATAAACTCGACTTGTATTGGTTGTATTGATGAAACTTTTTAAATAATAAAATATTGAACATATTTATAATATATTTTTTCTTTTTTGATGCCTCAAGTCACTTGAAAAAGGCTATGTAATATCAATATATATATAAAGATACTGAAGATAAAGATAAGTTGGATATAACCATGAACAGTTAAAGAAGTTTTATACAATATTTGAAAAAAAACTTGTTGCAAAACACACACAAAAAACCCATTAGTACATTATTAATTTAAATTTTGTAATGTCAATTACACCAAATTTCTAGTTGTTCTGTTAAAAATATATTTAAACAATCAAAAATCAGAAAAGTTATTATTTGGTTATTTTTGAATTTCTCAAAGTATTTAATACTGTTGAACATGAGATATTTATCAAAAAGTTAGAAACTTATGAATTCTTTACCAGGTCTGTTCAGTTCTACATAATGTTTTATTTCGTGCCTTTCAATGATAGTGTTATTTTATTTCAGATTCAAACATAAGACATTTACAAGATATAAAAAGTAAATATTGAATTAAAAGGTGGGTTGATGTTAATGTCCCTTCAATAAATATTAAATAAGTGGCAGTCTAACCATATCACAAGAGAATTTAAACAGTGAAATAAAAGATGATAGTGTTAATAGAATGTGTTAACTCTAAGTACATTAATAAGTCATAGTTTAGTAACATTGTGTAAATTTGTTGATTTATCAAATAAGAAAATAAGACAAACGAGAGTATCTTGTCTTTATTTGTAAATACTGAAATATTTCTTTTTTTACATATTTAAAGGTCTAGAGCTCGGCCAAGTGGTTACGTCAAATTGGAGATCCAAGTTCGAGACATTGTGGGTGCGTTATTCGGTTACAAGTAGCCACTTTTGGCGTTGGATATTGCTGTCGGGTTGGCTTCACTCTGGTTCACAGTTTAAAATTAGGGACAGTTAACCTGGCAGTTAAGTTCTTTAAGAGCATACATTGTCGTTCAAGTTAGCAAACAAAAGTATTTGTTTACATTTTATAATATATTATTTATCTATTACATACTAACTGAAATGAGGTGATACTCTATCTTGGTTGTGTGGTATCTAATGTGTAGATCATTTATTAGTCAGATTATAACTTATATAGGTAATACTTATAAACTAAAAAAAAAAAGGACTCGAATTATAATTGAATCAAAAATTACATAAAAAATTTATTCGTGAATGGGCTCTAATAATTATTTTATCTTCCAAAAGTTTAATCATGATGATGATGATGATGAAAGAAAATTCTGTATTGTCTTGTTCTAAATAAATGGTTATTACGAACACAACTTGATCGCTATTGGAAAATGAATTTTGAAAAAAAAGGAGAAAACTCACATAATTATCCCAGAATTTAAACAATTACATTCCAGGTTTTCTATCTTTCATTTGTTTATTCATTTAGTTTGTATTAGTTTAATCACAGTGATGTTAATGGGCAATAGTCTAGTTATGTACAAAGTAACATCATGTAAATACAAACCTACTTTTCGTTTGTTTGTTGTTATCTTATGTTTTTAAAGTGATGTAATTAATTAGATGGTAACTCTCATCCAAAAAGTATCAGATTCTTGTGATAAGATTCCTGTGTGAAGTTTGTGCTCATAAGAAGCACATGAGATGCACTAAGCGTCCCCCCCCCCTCACACCAGTGGCTCAGCAGTACGCCTGCAGACTTACGACGCTAAAATTCGGATTTCGATACCTGTGGTGGACAGAGCCCAAGTAGCGCATTATATGGCGTTATGCCTAACAACAACCAAACCCTCCGTGGTATATATATATCCTCTTTGTGGCAATATTTACCTTATATATAAGTTAAATTAGTTATGTTTGCCATAAGATAACGATTCACCATAAGAATATATTACATAATATTAGTACATAGAGCAAAGGCATCTCAATTGAATAGATGTTTAAAGTAGGATGTCGACCAAACTTTTAGCAGTACTGAAGTACATAAGTACTTTCAGAGATGCGATTCAAAGATAGGTTTTTGAACAGTATTATCTTTCAGTGGAGCATTAAAATACATTAATTGTTTTGCTCCTTAATTTGATTAGATGTGGAATCACGCTAATAGCCAATAGTAAAGTCCACAATGTCCAGCCAGAGAAAGCTTGTCTAATTTCGAAAACTTTTAATGAACCTTTCGGCAAAAATCAATTTATTTTTTCCTTCAAATTTTATCATATAAAACACTTCGGTCTCTTTCGTGTTAAAGTTGGTTTAGCTGTAGTTTCTAAATAAAGTTCACAGATAAGATTGGACTTTTTATTCCCAAAGATAGAGTTTAAGTTTTTAAAGTAGAGATGATCAGCTTATTCTAGCTTAAATGCCTTGATGTTTAGTGGCATATCATGTAGATAAGCAGTTTTGACATAGAGGTGGCTTTTGAAGTAAGCTTAAATGCCTTGATGTTTAGTGGCATATCATGTAGATAAGCAGTTTTGACATAGAAGTGGATTTTGAAGTAAGCTTAAATGCCTTGATGTTTCGTGGTATATCATGTAGATAAGCAGTTTTGATATAGAGGTGGCTTTTGAAGCAAGCTTAAATGCCTTGATGTTTAGTGGCATATCATGTAGATAAGCAGTTTTGACATAGAGGTGGCATTTGAAATAAGTTTAAATGCCTTGATGTTTCGTGGCATATCATGTAGATAAGCAGTTTTGACATAGAGGTGGATTTGAAGTAAGCTTAAATGCCTTGATGTTTCGTGGCATATCATGTAGATAAAGAGTTTTGACATAGAGTTGGATTTTGAAGTAATTTACCATGGTTCTTTCTTTCTGTACATTGCACAGACTTTACAACACATTTTGTACTTTGAATAGCGAAAAAACCCCACCCAATATATCGACGACTAAACGTAAAAATTAGTTTCTCATGTAAAGGTTTTGGTTTTAGAAAGTTGTTGCTTTTGATCACTGGATCCTAAGTTACTTTTATTCGTTCGTAAAATCGCAGTAATAGCGTGTAACGATTGCTTCATACGTAAGTAGCGGGCGCGTATTAACCCTATGTTAGAACTCTATGTTAGAATTTCGGAGCTGGTCAGCCGAGTTTGAATCCGTGCGATACCAAAAAACATTCACTGCACTTTAAGCTGTGGAAACAATATAAGATTAACCGTCAATCCCTTATTGTGACTGGGGGTGGTGGTAAGGTGCTGTTGACTGTATACCTTCCTTTTGGTCAGTAGCTCAAACTTTGGACAGCGGTAGATAACTTCAGTAGTTTTGCCATAAACACAAAATTCAAATACTCAATTAGCACTTTACAGAATCTTCCTATAAAATTAAACCACCGATTCGTTTAATTTTTAAGAAGTGTGTAAAACAAATGAGCAGTATTATTTTGTAACTTCAACAGTACGTTTTAAATAATTAAATATTTTAAAACCTTAAACATTTGATGTGGCAAATAACTCTCATAAGCAGTAATTTCTATCGATTTCGTGTTTTGTTCTCAAAATATTCGCGTTATATGTTTTTCAAAGTTACTGGTTGAATGTAAAATGTTTGAAGATTGTATTACGAAAAGTGACGCCTGTTTTACTGAGGTGTATCTGAGAAAAGTCAAAACTGGAGGGAGATAACAAAGTAATCATAAGCAGTTATGTAAACCGGAAAACTTGCGAAAGTAAAATCCTAGCTTAGGGTGATATTGTGTGGGAAGTACATACCATCTCTTCTGGTTGAGTCAACTTGGAATCTGTTATCAAAATCGCTGAAGGTGAAAACCTACTCATTGAAACATCTCTCTAATTTTTGACACGCGAATCAATAAATCATTACGTTAATGTAAAGTTTTAGACCGCCGAAGGATGATGATTATGATTGGTTAAATATTATTAAAAAAAAAACCCTTGTGGAAAAAGTTGACTTACACTCTTGAAAATCGATGTTTAGCTGTATAAGGTTTAATACTTAGGACAGTTCTTTCATTTTGCACATAAACAGAGACTTTTTATGCAAGTATCTTATCAGTAAATGCATTAATAAAAATTCACAACTGACAAGCTTTTTAAAAGTTTTGTAAAAATAGGTTTTGTTAAAAACCGATGGAACACATTCTAATTTCTGTTTTTCGTACAAAACATATAATAAATTCCTGTTATAGCTATCAATTGATATTCCCGTGGCGATAAGTAAAAATACTTAATATTCTTCTTTCGGCATATCTTGTCATGACCGTAAGTAGAATTATTGAAAAAGGTGTTTCTAGTGTAAGAAGATAAATGGAAGTTTCACATATTGATTCAGTTTCTCCCCATGCTTATTTGATATAAGTACATCTCAAAATTTCAACTCGAAGTATGTGCATGTACTTTTGATATGATTTTTGTTGAAAAAGTTTGCTCATTTGCAAATTTTTGTTAAAACTATGATGGTATCTTATCTTATAAAGCTGTAACTGAAATATGACAGTTCGCATATTTTTACTCAATCAACAAGTATCCACTAAAAAAAAAACTTGACTAGTGATAATACACCTAGAACCTGCATTTCTCAGACGGTCTCTTGACGAGTGACAATACAGCTAAAACCTGCATTTCTCAGACGGTCTCTTGACGAGTGATAATACAGCTAGAACCTACAGTTCTCAGACGTCTCTTGACGAGTGACAATACAGCTAGAACCTGCATTTCTCAGACGGTCTCTTGACGAGTGATAATACAGCTAGAACATGCATTTCTCAGACGGTCTCTTAACGAGTGATAATACAGCTAGAACCTACAATTCCCAGATGGTCTGTTTTTGTGGTTTATATTTGATATTACAGACCGTCTGAGAAATGCAGGTTCTAGCTGTATTGTCACTCGTCAAGAGACGTCTGAGAACTGTAGGTTCTAGCTGTATTATCACTCGTCAAGAGACCGTCTGAGAAATGCAGGTTCTAGCTGTATTGTCACTCGTCAAGAGACCGTCTGAGAAATGCAGGTTCTAGCTGTATTATCACTCGTCAAGAGACCGTCTGAGAAATGCAGATTCTAGCTGTATTATCACTCGTCAAGAGACAGTCTGAGAACTGTAGGTTCTAGCTGTATTATCTCTCGTCAGTCGAGCTGCGTCGAAGGTAATGATCATTACAAAATAAAGCTTTATACGGTTTTAAAAAGGGGACAATACGTTTAGTATACTTTCTGCACACTTTTTATATACGTTTATTGTGTAATATTGTTTTACGATATTTCTTTACAGCTAATCTAATTGACGCGACTTGAGCTCATGCATTTCACATTTATAGCTATCAACAGGATATGATTTAGGATTTATTACAAAACAAAGCTTAATGTGGTTTTAAATGGGGACAATAGATTTAGTTTACTTTCTGCACATTCTTTTTGTACACTTTTATTGTGAAATACTGTTTGACGACATTTCCTCACAGCTAATCTAGGATTTATTATCAAACTTAAAGTAAATAAAAATGAAATTCTAATCAAGAAAATCTAAATGTTAAAGATACATAAATACTTTCTTTAGTTAACAGGACGATCTCAAATACCTTGGATGCTAAAATATAATAATGTCACGAAATGTTCTACACAACAATCTTTAGTTCTCTTGTATCACGAAATGTTCTACACAACAATCTTTAGTTCTCTTGTATCACGAAATGTTCTACACAACAAACTTTAGTTCTCTTGTATCACGAAATGTTCTACACAGCAAACTTTAGTTCTCTTGTATCACGAAATGTTCTACACAACAATCTTTAGTTCTCTTGTATCACGAAATGTTCTACACAGCAAACTTTAGTTCTCTTGTATCACGAAATGTTCTACACAGCAATCTTTAGTTCTCTTGTATCACGAAATGTTCTACACAGCAAACTTTAGTTCTCTTGTATCACGAAATGTTCTACACAACAATCTTTAGTTCTCTTGTATCACGAAATGTTCTACACAGCAATCTTTAGTTCTCTTGTATTTCTTGGGAGTTTCCAGGAGTTAAAACGGAATTCGAGTTTCAACTTAAACACACATCTTCCATTACCTAGTGGTTAGAGCCAGATCGCGAGATCGAAACCTGTTCTGGTTCGTGTACTGATATGTTATTCTGTACAATTGAGTTTGTTTGTTTGTTTGTTTTTTGAATTTCGCGCAAAGCTACACGAGGGCTATCTGCGCTAGCCGTCCCTAA
>NW_013665942.1:611217-614681 GCF_000517525.1 Limulus polyphemus | reverse complement strand
AAAGGGCGAGCATGTTTGGTGGTATGCGGATTCGAACCCGCGACCCTCAGATTGTGAGTCGAGCGCCTTATCCACCTGGCCATGCCGGGCCTGTACAATTGAGATCTGGGATACTGAGCACGTTTTTCGGCAATTATTGCATGAGAGCGCGTTTCAGTTACATATTGTTTGAATTTTAACAAAGAATTGTGTTCTTTGTTTTTTTTTTTTTCTATTATGTAAGTTTTCCGTAGTTTATAATTACATTTAACATGATTATTGCGAACTGTATTTTTCTCATTTAAATTCAAATTTAAATCGCACACTTCTAAGCTACTTTTATGCGTGTTTTTCTTTTGCTGTTGGTAGTTACATTCATTATAAACAGACCAGGCTGTTGTTTCCCATGAAACGATCCCCAAGCACTTAGTTTTGTTCCGGTTTTATAATTCATTCACTTTAATTGAGTACATTCTAATTCACTTCCAAAAAAAAAAAAATAATAAGAAGAACACAAAAAAACACGTATTCGAAACGGTACAAGTGATATATGTTCAATATAAAACTAAAATTTAAATTAAAGTATTTAAAAATACAAGCAGATATTTCTTATATGAACCCTCTACATTACATTGCTTTGCATCTTCCGACTTCATGTCATCCCGTATTTACTCAACCCACTGTTTGTACAACAACAAAATACACTGATTATAAATAACTCTAAATAAACTTAGAACAACGACTTCTTAACAAACGTTATTGATACATACACACCATGGAACTTCCATATAAAATGTATTTAATGGTAAGACATATAACTTTATTTAGTAAACTTACTCCTTACAAAACAATTAAAAGATAACTGGATTTATAAGATTTTGTTTAAGGCAAAGAAAGACACTTTCAATATATTTCTATGTAAAACAAGCAACGGATGATACGTCATGTGATCTACAATATCAAGACACGCGGTAGTGTGTCGTGCGACCAAAACAACCTGCTGCTGGACGCACTGTGCGTTTTTAACGGGGGTGATAGTTTAGCGAATTTACACCTTCTCTATCTCGGACTATGGTAATCCAAGCTAACATATATTTTCAGTGGATATGCATTATTGGATTCTTACTTCACATACCAAGTTTCAAAGCAATCCATTAAGAAATACCTGAAATATAACATCTACAATTTTGATTGAGTTTGTACCTTTTTTCTTCTTTTTTTTTTTTACTTCCCACCAATTGTACGGAAACTTTATTTGCCAGAAAATCAGACTTAACTTTTATGGATTTTTTTTTTTCAAACTTGGTACACTGATAGATTTTTACAGCCTACAAGTAAATGTTAAATCTGACCTGAATATAAGTCATATGTGCAAAATTATTCAACAAAAACCGCTCAAATTTGACGAAAATTTTTGCACCCGCCTACACAAAAAGTCACGTGAACTCTCGTTCTAACATTTTTACTACAGTTTCACCTAAGAGTAAAAGTGGACCGTTTTTAGTTTTTTGTCTTTCGGATTAAAGACAGCTGATTTAGAGCAGCAAAACTACAAGGTGAAAGGGCATGCAGATATATACGTATTGGTTAGGCCAAGCAAACTAAATTAGAAGTTTCTAGCTCACGTTTTCAAAAGAATCATGCGGGTGGACGGTTATTATTGATTATTTATTGTCAAATTTTCAGCACAAATTTTATGAAATTATCCTAATTAAAGAGCGTTTAGCGTTACTTGATATTAGCTTAAGCAATTACCTTAAATAATGATACTTTATACGGTTATACCGCTATGGGAGTGATGACAAGAAACTGTTAATTTTAATTCCATGGCGTTACTATAAAGGGAGCTATTTACACTGTTTTAGAGAGGGAAAACTAACTCCATATATTTTAAAGAATCTATTTGGTTTTGTAAATTAGAAGTCTGTTCCGAATAATAGGGTTGCGATCTTAAAGCAAATATGGGTTACTATCGAATGTCACCTTTTTATTTGGTGTGGTTTGTTGGAGTGTATTGACAAAAATTCATGATATCTAACCAAAAAAACCTTAGGTGTGAAAAAAGGTTCGATCAAAAAAAGGATTCAGCGTGCGACTTAAAGGAATGAAATCAAAATTAGCGGCCAAACTGGTAGTTACACTTAAAGCATTGATAAAAATTTTACAGCAAATATTCATTCATTAGTTAGCCAGGCTGCGTTTTTTGTTCACGAGTGCTATCTGCACTAGCCGTCCCTAATTTAGCAGTGTAAGACTAGAGGGAAGGCAGCTAGTCATCATCGCCCACCGCCAACTCTTGGGCTACTCTTTTACCAACAAATAGTAGGTATGACCGTCACATTATAACGCCTCCACGGCTGAAAGGGCAAGCATGTTTGGTGTGAGGGGGATTCGAACCCTCGACCCTCAGATTGTGAGTCGAGCGCCCTAACCAACTGGCCATGCCGGGTCACACGACTGAAGGAGCGAGCATGTTCGGTGACGGGGATTCGAACCGTGACCCTCAGATTGCGAGTCGAGCGCCCTAACCAACTGGCCATGTGTGTGTGTGTATATATATTGAAATAAAGAAACTAAAACTAAAATGTTTTTTTATACAACACATGCCTCGATAAATTTAACGTGATTTAGATTTCGTAATTAACATTATGCCTAACAAAATAAATGATATTTCGTTCTTGCTGTGGATCGTTATTTTCGTTTTCTTGGTTTAAGAATGTACAATAAGAATTATTTTAAAATAAGAGTCTGCAATTTGTTTGTTTTTTCCATGATTATTACAAGCCTGACTGTCTCACCAATTTGAAAAGCATTCTCTCTTTATTTAGACTTTTCTGACAACTGCTTGAGATCTTAGTGGATTTGGTTACCCGGTAGGACAACAGTAAGTCTAAGATTAGAGGTTTGATTCCCTTCGGTGGATACAGCAAATTGCCCGATGTGTCTTTGCTATAAAACGCACACACTTAATGGATTTTACTTGCTGTTTTAGACAGTTTTACTTATGTAAAAATTAACCACTGGAAGCGAGACGATTAAAAACTGCAACTTGATGTATGGAGATACCATTAACTGGCCCCCCCCCCCCAGTGGCATAGCGGTATTCTGCGGATGTACAACGCTAGAAACCGGGTTTCGATACCCGTGGTGGGCAGAGCACAGATAGCCCTTGTGTAGCTTTGTGCTTAATTAAAAACAAACAAACCATTAACTGGAAGTTTACCAACTTTTCAAAAACATTAATTTACTGCCATTTGAATGTCCGTATTGATAAAGCTTATCTTAAATGTTGATCTTACATTATTTATCAATTTTTAAAAGACTTGGTGAGTATATATATACACCTGGAAAAAAGTTAAGCACCCCCAAATATTTTTCAGGATTGCTTATTGAAAATAAGGTTTAATTTTCATGATGTTGAGCAATGTTCATAATTTCAAACATAATTAAAAGGATGTGAGCGTTCAGGTGTGACATTTAAATCA
>NW_013665942.1:562846-610121 GCF_000517525.1 Limulus polyphemus | reverse complement strand
ATAATTTCATTTGATAAACACGTTTAGATTGAATGGTAATTTATAATCAGTCACAAGAACGTCGAATCTGAATCACTTGAAAAAAACACGGGGGTGCTTAACTTTTTTCCAGGTGTATATATGTATATGAGTTTATCATTGTTGGCCTCTAATGCCAATTAACATAACGTTACACTTTTAATTCTGTCTTTAGATAAACTTTATTCAGTACGTTGAGAAGTAATGTCCCTGCTTTATAAACTTTCTTTCTTTCGTGACTACGAAATTCCTCCTCCATTTTAACTCTGAAATAAACAATCTTTGGGAGGTTTTTAACAGGTTAATCATACGTTAGCCATGTGGATTAAATCGATGTCAGGCTCGCCTTTCAAAATTAAACTATATTTAAATAAATAAATACACGCCCTCTTATTATCAAGTTGTTGGTTATTATTAAACACAAAGCTACAGAGAAGGTTATTTGTGCTCTTCCCACCACGGGTATCGAAACCAGGTTTCTAGCGGTATAAATCCGCAGTAAACTCGTGACCCGTGCGCAGTGCGTTAAATTATAGCAACCGAAAGGAATATAAAACCATAACAATATAATGGAACGATGCACGGTGAAGTGTACTAATAGTATTGTTGAACGGTTACCATAAAATAAATGTTAAAATAAATAAATATGTAAAAAAATAATAATATTAGGCCCTTGAAAAAGGCGTAAGCCGAAACGTCTGGTAGAATAAATAAATATTTATCTGAAGTTGCTTGTCGTTTTCACTGAAAATGGTTTCCATCCTTCAGTCTGCAATGAAAGTTTTTTAACAAATGTTAAAATATATTTCGTCCCCGGTTCTATTTTAAAAGAGGAACGATAAATATGTATTTTATAAATAGATAATTTGTAGAGTTTTCACAAAGTCGCCAATTGAGGTCGCTGGTGTCACATCGAAGAGCCAATTACATAAACAAAACGTTTTTCTAGAGGTTTATGCAATGATTATTTTTCGCTGTCTTCATGTTTCTGATGGCCTCTGATAACGCTGGCCCTCATTGAAAATAAGAATAAAAACTTCCAAAATCTGGAAGTAAAACGTTCAACATGCAAAATTGAATAATTTGTCTCTCTGAGAAACTGTTCGAAAAGATTTCTCTTCCTTAGACAACTGGATAATTCTAGAGAAGAGATATACATATATGTAGCTTTGATAATATTGATATTTGTTGGTATATGTATATCAAAAGTTGAAAGAACTAAGATGGTAGAATTTTTTTTACGAGTACAGGAAGTAAACGAAACTAGTATAGAGAGGTTTAATGATGATTGTAAATCTTTAGACGATTGGTTACATGTAAAATAGATTCTGTATATTTTACAGCATTTTAACTTTCTTAATAAATTACAGTTTTACGTAATTTACAGTCTTTTTTTAATCATAAGAGTTTGTTTGCTTGTTTATAAGTACGCACAAAACTACACAACGGGCTATCTGTGCTCTGCCCACCACGGGTATTGAAACCCGGTTTCTAGCGTTGTAAGTCCGCAGACATACCGCTGTGCCACTGGGGGACAACCATAAGACGAATCATAGCTGTACACATTAGTATTTTATAAATCACAAGCTGATCAGAATTATTTACAGCTTACAGTGTTTTAGTTGTAATAGGTTTATTTACATTTGTTCGTGTCTTACACTGTTTTATAATCCCAATATGATTTGAAGTTTTACACAAATTAAGGTATTTTATAATATCAGGATGATTTGCAACTTTACACAGGATACATTGTTTATTACTCATACGCATGACTTACATTGTTTTATAATCACAAGACAGCTGTACATAGTGTTTTGTAATCTCAGGAAACTGACAGAATGGAATTACAGCTGTACAAAAGCCATAAAGCTTTGCTCCCCAGTGGCACGGCGATACCCATGGTTGGCAGAGCACAGATAGCTTTGTGCTTAATTACAAACAAACAAGAAACATAAAGCTTTATAATTAATGAATAACTTACATTTGTAAATAACTACCCCCCCCCCCCATTAAGTGACACAGCGGTATTCTGCGGATGTACAACGCTAGAAACCGGGTTTCAATACCTGCGGTGGACAGAGCACAGATACCCCATTGTGTAGCTTTGTGCCTAACTACAAACAAACAAACATAATTATCACGGGAAATATTGTAGCTCTATGTAATATACAGTGTTTATGATAGCAGAATAAGTTACTGCCGTACACTAATTACACTGTCTTTTAACCACTGCACAAATTACATTGTTACAGAAACTCCAACGTTTTCATTAGCCTACGATATTAACATTATTTTTTTATATTTTGTAGGTTATGTTCAATGCTCTAGGGAGTTGTTATTTCTTTAATCCAGAGATCTATTTTATACTCAATGTTGTGTACCATGCAACACATCTCATTTAAAGTTCTTTGCTTCTTTCTGATCAAACTGTCACAAACATGCTGTTTTTATTCAAGAAATAAAGAAAGAATACGACAGTTGAAAGAAGAGCCGTAACTTCTAAGGGGAAGAACTTTTTTAAAGTTATACTTAAAAAGACATATACCTGAAGCTTTTATGAAATTGCCCTGATTTCCTTTGATGGTTGATGTCAGGAAGGGTAAATAATTGATACGCTTGAATGTCAGCTTGTTACAGGATCGAAACCTGTAAGTCTTGAGGTGCTATTCACTTGATTTATTCACAAGTAAAGTTCACGCCTCGGGCAGTAGTGAAGCTAAAGAAGCTTTGTAGTGAAGATAAAGCCGCTTAGGTGTATTAACTAGAGCAGTCATATCGAAATAAACGTGGCACTATTGCATTTGACTTCAACACGAGGCAGATATCCTCTGTTTCATCCAAACTCTGAAATCAAAGTTCACACGCTTTACAAAGAAAGATACCTCAGCTCTAAGATACTGAGTGAATTCTTTTAAAGCTTTATTGGAAAAGAAGGGTGGAGGAATGGGAATAGCTTTTATGTGTATTTGGTGGTATTGAATTTTAAAGGTTTTTGCATTTCAGAAATGAAAAGCATCAAGAAAGGTATGTGTTGTTAATCAAACCAAAAGGGTTTTTTGTTTTCACTTCAAATCGATGTCAGACTCACCTTTAAAAATTAAACTATATGAAAATGAATTAAACACCAGTTGGTTCGCTGAGCCCCCGGCGACTCAGCGGAAATTCAAGGGCTTATGACGCTAAATATTGGGTTTCAATACGCGAGATGGACAGCCCATTGTCCGTAAACTGTTTTAGACATATTTTTATTTAATGTTAGGAAAAATACAGCTGTTAAAACGTAATATATACATATGATAAAGGTTTTCATAACTCTAGAGATCACTGTTCTCAATGATTGTTTTTTAGTACACCTTACTCAAGGTACAACTGGATAATCCCTTGATAATTTAACTCTTACTAAATTTAAAATGGTTTTGGTCAAAATGTACTTAGAAAGCTCGTGATATGTATCCAGTGCTCTCAATAATTCAGTACTTTTTACTGACGTTGTCAGCTGATGTTCTGATGCGTACTTTCTAATACTTGACAATTGTACAGAAATAAATACTAAACATTCACTAAAAGATATGTTCTATAAGTGATATAATTTCTTAATTTGTGTCCACATTTCTGAAAACAAATTATCATTTGTGCTACTTATCTTTTAAGAAATGGCAGTTAAACTGTTGTAGTGCAAAGCTGATCACTGAATGAAAATTTGTTTGTTTATTTTGAATTTCACGCAAAGTTACACGAAGGCTACTTATGTTAACCGTCCCTAATTTAGCAGTGTAAGACTAGAGGGAAGGCAGCAAGTAATCACCACCCACCGCCAACTCGTGGGCTACTCTTTTACCAACGAATAGTGGGTATGACCGTCACATTATAACGGTTGAAAGGGCCAGCAGATTGCGAGTCGAGCGCCCTAACAACTTGGCCATGCCGGGCCAAATGAAAATTGCATAGACTACTGTGATAGATAAGTGCGTTGCGTCACTAAAACTATATTGTATATTGTTTTAACATCTTAGTTAAACCTTTTATTTCACACAGAAGAGTAAGAAGAAGAATTTTTAGTGATATTGTGCTTTCCAAACAACAGGAGATGTTTCTAATATTGATGATCTAAAATAATGAAATATATGGAGTTGAAATTTAGAGATGTAAAATAAATGTATACAAATTTTCAATAATACAAAACCCATTATTATTATCAGGCAAGAAAAAATATCGTTAGCAAGCACGCAGGGAAAATGTCATTAGTAACCACGTGCATAAACACCTATATAACCTATCGTGAAAATATGTTTAGATTTTTTAGTTTTAATCGATGAATTTTTTTCTTCTTTTTAGTATTTTTGTGGAATTATCGCGAAAATATTTTTAGATTTTTTAGTTTTCATCGAATGATTTTTTTCTTTTAGAATTTTCGCGAAAATATTTTTAGATTTTCAATTTTCATCGATTTTTTTTCTTCTTTTAGTATTTTTGTGGAATTATCGCGAAAATATTTTTAGATTTTCAATTTTCATCGATTTTTTTTTCTTCTTTTTAGTATTTTTGTGGAATTATCGCGAAGATATTTTTAGATTTTTAGTTTTAATCGATTGATTTTTTCTTTAAAATTTTTATGGAATTATCGCGAAAATATTTTTAGATTTTTAATTTTCATCAATTAATTTTTTTCTTCTTTTAGTATTTTTGTGGAATTATCGCCGAGTCTTTCTTTATTCCTGGCATTGAAGTTCTTCATTTGATAATCACGATTTTTCCTGTAGAAACATACTTCATTAGCTTCAGGAAAAAACGTATAGCTAATATTGTGATCAGTGTGGTACATATACAATTTTTTAGACAAATGTTAAGTATGTATAAACAAAAATAATTCACGACATGTTAAGAAAAATATATTTTGTTCTTTTCCAAGGAGAACATCCTTTAGTTCTTCTCCTTTTCTCCTAACATAGAGGAAAATCTAATTCTTACAATGTTTAACTGGAACACCACAAAAAAATATATTTCTATTCACCACGCATTATGTGGTGTACTTTAGATTAATAAAACTTGGTTTTATGAAAAAAGGTGGCCATATCCGACACGACACTGAAATAATGAAATTGTTAAGACTATGGAGCACGTGAATAATAAATGACCCATGTGATCAATCCACGAACAGTAAGGTAAATTATTATTAAGCACTTGTTATGAATTATTTTAAACCATTTGCTCAACATTCGCTTCTGATTTATTGATAAGTTTTCTTGAGGTAATTCAGTCTGAGATGTTATTGCAGGTGTTTCACATCCGACATCTTTCTTACGCAATGGGTTTATCAAATTTGTATTAGGAGAGTTTTTAACACTGATTTTGTCTGATTTTCAACAGTATGCTTCAGGAAGTTTGACGCTACCAGCTTTATCAAATATTTACAAATTAATTTTGCTGGAAACTTATCGCATATATTGTCCATTGGAAATTTTAGAAAAGCTTATTAATCAGTTTCCAAAAACACCCGTAATTTCTTTCTTATGAAAACAGTGTACATAAGGCTGAGCACTTTATATTAAAACGATTTTGAATATGCAAATAAGCAAGTCACGTGACAATCTAAGCTGGTATAAAGTCGCGGAGGAACACCATGTATCAAAACTATATTTTGATCTTTTTTTGGTGTAGTGTTATGCCACCAAAAATTGATCGCTTCTGGGAAGAGGATGTTGCAAGGCATTTATGACCTCTAACATCCATACACTCAGACTATAAGGATGTGTTCAGATCAAGGATGTAGAATTTTTAAGATTGGGATATCTTTTATACTTAATGACATTAAGAAAAAAGGAATATGGATCAATTTGGGGCCCCAGGACCATAAAAACAACAGCAAAAAGTCGTACTCCAGCCGTAAACCAAGTAATTTTTATTACACTTGAGGATCTACGAAAACAAAAGTCAGTGAAAAAAATTTTCAGGTGACATAGGCAACTGTACTTCAAATAATCAAGAAGAATCTTCGTTTGTAAATGCGACGCAAAGTCACTTGTACATAAGGCATATGCGTTCTACCGTCGCAAGCAGAAGGAGAACGAAACAGGTACTCATGCTATTCCATACGAAGAGATACCGGTCAAGACGTCGGACACAGCGCTTATTGATTTTTTGTGCGATCGTACTGCTTAAACTGACGCTTGAAACAGTCATCCGAGTACACTAGATGCGATTGTAGAAAGTCTGCAAGGAAGAGTCTTTTTGCAATGGCAACTACGCTGCACGGCTATTGTGAATTTGCACTGTTGTCAGATATAGCATGACCTAATGTAGCGACATGGACTGCAACGACGTGGTGAGGCTCTAAATTAGTGTTATCATAAATGTTAGATCATTTTGATTATCAGCTTGGGAAAATTCCCATGAATTATTATTTTATTTTATTTTTTGTACGGAACACTGTTTTTACATAATCCACTTCTTTCTATATTCAACTATTCAAACTTATTAAAGACTACAAGTATTTTTATGCTTCTCAACAGGGTTTTTGAGATATCGTAAAGAAGGCCTTTATATATTAACATATTAGTCAGTTTTGGCTCTAGCTTTCGAGTTGATAGCCAGTCCGTCAGGGTGAAAAGAGTAGGCGAGAAACAACTCCAAACTATAATTGGTTGGGACTGGAATGAAACGCAAGACCACAACATTAGATATACGATTTTTACTGAAGCTAATGACGTGTGTTTCTGATGGAAATATCGCGATCTAAAGAAATATAATAGTACTGTCTGTAGTCTTTTGTATATCCATGTAACTACTTCGCAGGGTGTGGATGTATCTTCACCGAAAGTGGTGTGGAGGTTCATTAGGCCAATGTGGGGGTACATACAAATTTTCAGTTTTACATTTTGATTTTTACAGGTGTTTTTTACCACTACTTCGTCCCTGTTGATGGATCTTCACCAAATCTGGCATGAAGGTTTGTTGGGTCCATAAGGAGATACATGCAAAGTTGCAGTTTCATATTTTCAGTTTTGCAGTTTTTATGGGCGTTTTGTACCATTACTTCACCTCCTATTGATGGATCTTCATCAAAATTGGTATGGGGGTTCATTGGGTCCATGGGGAGATACATACAAATTTGCATAACTTCCGTCTTGAAGACGGGTACTCCAGCTAGTGTATAATATTAAAAGGGCGTGTCTGTGTATGTGTGACCGCCAGCTCCAAGAGGAAAGAACCCTGAAATTTTGCACCTATACAAAGTGGACTTTGAGGATGTATACCTGTGTATTATTAGTTATCTTATCCACGTGCATGCGCGCATGCGAGTCCTGTAGTATACCCTGTAGTATATCAGTTAGGTTAACAACTTCTAATATATAGAAAAGCCAGTACGTTCCTACATGTTGCTTAGCAACAAAAGTATAACCTAATATTGTTGTTAGTCTATGTACTGAAAGTATAAAATGAAATGTATAAACAATAAAACAGGGAAAATTATTTGTTGATTTCTTAATTTAGAGTCTCCGTTGATTAAAGAGGTTTGTTTTTATTAAAAACATTGGTGATATAACAGAAAATAACTTAATTTAGAAACGATCTAAGTTTAAAATTGAGTCAACATTTTTACTTTCATGATAAATTCTATGCCCTTGCTAAGATATATCAACTTAATAATATATCAACTTAATAACCCATGCGAAGCCGCGTACTTTCGCTAGTTATTAAATAAATATGTTTTGATAGCATTGTTAGATAAAAATATATATAGATATATCTTATTAAGTTACTGCATTCTGTCAAGGTTTTATGTAGAACTGGAAATAACTACGTGTTATGGGTATGGGTGTGTGTGTGTGTTCTAACTTCTAATCACTTTACATAGATCTTTTTAAGATAATTTATAGTCTGGTTAACTATAGACTCAAATAAATATCTAATTCTTAAAAAGATTACGCAAGAAGTTTTTTTGAGTTCAAAATTTCCAATAATTTTTCTTTTAATTTTCAACAATATTCAGAAACCTGGGGGCTGAAGCCCACGCCAGTCTCATACATAGTTACAATTAAAATATATGAGAATTACAACCAAATAACAGACTACAGGGATTCAATGTTAATATCTAACTTATTACTCCTTGTAAGAAAATTTCATTTTTGTAAACCATTGAAATAAAAAGGTTTCTTTTGTTGCTCCCATTGGCTCAGTGATAAGTCTGCCGACGTATAACAATAAAAGCCAGGTTTTGATATCCGTGATGATCACAGCACAAATAGCCCATTTTGTAGCTTTGTGTTTAACTACAGAAAAAATAAATCAATCGTTATTTAAAATGTATAATGCAAACTAAAGTTTATTAGAAATAGTTTAGAATAAATAAATATCTTCAGATATTACTCTGTTTATATCATTTTATATTAACGTTTCAGCTTTTCCTTTCTTCTGGATGTCTAGTTTAGCAAGGCTAAAATAAATGATTAAATTATTATAAATTTATCCTTTCTTTTATATATATATTGGACTAAACATTGGCTCTGTAGTAAGTCTCACAGCTTACAACACTAAAAATACTAAAAACATCTTTATTAAAATAATCATTATCTAACAATTAGCAGTAGTTAAGCAGTACGTCTGAGGGGTTAAAATGCTAAAAGTGGAGTTTCGATACCCATGGTGTGTAGAGCACAGAGAGCCCATTCTGTTGCTTTGTATTGACAGCAAACAAACTGGAATAAACACCCTGAAGAACGCGAAAGGTTAATAAAATTAATATGCAAACACCTTATTATCTGAAATTATTCATTTATTTACTCATTTTATAAAAGTTATTCTACTTAATGCTGTTTTTAAAAGAATCATTAGTTCCATACATCATTTCAATAACACTGGTAAGCTGAGTCATTAGTTTTGTTGTTTGTGGAAAAGTTATTCTACATAATGCTGTTTTTAAAAGAATCATTAGTTCCATACATCATTTCAATAACACTGGTAAGCTGAGTCATTACTTTTGTTGTTTGTAGAAAAGTTATTCTACATAATGCTGTTTTTAAAAGAATCATTAGTTCCATATATGATTTCAATAACACTGATAAGCCGAGTCATTAGTTTTGTTGTTTGTAGAAAAGTTATTCTACTTAATGCTGTTTTTAAAAGAATCATTAGTTCCATACGTGATTTCAATAACACTGGTAAGCTGAGTCATTACTTTGTTGTTTGTGGAATGTTCCAGCAAGAAAGAACTATTCTATATACTTATTGAAATCTACTCATTCAGGAACAATATCTCCAAAATATTTTCTTACGATATTCTGAACAAAGTATATATATTATCTGGACATTTAGTGGGACTGAAAAAAAAACAAAAAAACTGACACGCCATCTATAAGCTTAGAAGTATTAGTATGTCGTTGTTTTGTAAACCGATCGTCACGCTGATGTGGAACAAGCAATTAATCTTGCTATTATTTTAAAAATACTTGTCATCTAAACATCAAAGTAATCAAGTCAGTTGCGATTCTTAAATAACAATATTAACACTATAATAATCTACCAATCCCTTAAAAAAAGACAGACTAGGATTTAATGCATTTTTTTTGTGTACAAAATAGTTTTCTTGTTCACAATTTGTTCCACTACTTTTGATTTACTTGTATCTGTTTTCCAGAAACTGTAATCATCTGACTGATACAATAATTAGCATACTGATATTTACGTCATTTATTATTATCTGTAAACTAGATATTTTAGATATAAGAAAAAAATAACAAACTATCCAAAAAGATTTAACATGTAGCAGAAATAAGTTAAACTTTGGCAGTGACACTTTATTGATGATTTAATATGGGGGTCGCGGCTTCGCATCCCCATCCCACCAAACATGCTCGCCCTTTCAGCCGTGGGGGCGTTATAATGTGACGGTCGATTCCACTATTAGTTGGTAAAAGAGTAGCCCAAGAGGTGGCGGTGGGTGGTGATGACTAGCTGCCTTCCCTCTAGTCTTACACTGCTAAATTAGGGACGGCTAAATTAGGGACGCAGATAGCCCTCGTGTAGCTTTGCGCGAAATTCAAAACAAAACAAACAATCTTCTTATTTCACAACAGTTATTACTAGAGAGTAGTTGTAATAACAACTTAAACAGAGTTGAACTCAACTCTTTAAGAAGTAAACTACAATGTTTTAAATTCATGAAATCTTATCAGCTCAGATGCAGAGAATTAGCCTTGACCATTGTCCAGTAACTTATACATTTCACCAGCAGCAAGATTCACTCGTTTGTATTAGAACAAAGCCACATTAGGCTATCTGCTGTGTCCACCGTGGTAAATCGAACCTTCGATCTTAGCGTTCTAAGTCCGTTGACTCACTGCTGACCCACCAGGGACAACAAGGTTCGTAATGACATCAGTCACAGAGTATTCTTCAAAGACATTGCACGTGTATTGGGAGGCTACCTACATAGTGACACTAGCTATTCTACTTTGAAGATAATGATGAATTATATTCTTAAATAAACCATATATGTTCGTATCCCAGTAATTAGATATACATATACGTTTTAACTATCTTTAATTATGTAATTTTCGTATTTCTATTTTATTTCACTTGGGGAATCACTATATTATTAAGTTTGTCGTTTAGTTACATTTGAATAATTTTCTTTCCTTTTCTAAATTTAGATAAATATAGAAGCACGTGATCTGGTTATGAAAAACTCTCGTGTTGCCCTTAAACCCTGCTACACTTGTTGCATGCGCAGAAGTGTTTACATATAATAATTATTTCATCGTAATTACATTATCATTTTTGCGCATGACGAATTCATTAACATTATGTTCTATTTTCGAGCTACTTTTATTTTGGCTTCTCTGTGAAGCTTTTACTGTAATCACATTAGAATTTGTAACATTGTTTTGTTGGCATAAACCACCTCGTGCACAGTCTATTTTGTCTTTACCAAAACTGAGCTAATCAACAGAAAGTGTAGATTGCCAGGTTTAAGTCGTAATCATTTATGAACACATTTTTTATTTATGTGGAAAGAAAGTTTAGTTGTTAAAAGAGCTGCGTGAATTATATTAATAACGGTATTTGTTTCATATGTTTCTTAAGCTTTCAAGAAATAGTTTTTGAAAAACAATTTACGTTGTGTATTACAGTTTCTGTGATGGGTTTATTTGTCATATTTACTACAATTACTATTCTGTGATGGGTTTATTTGTCATATTTACTACAATTACTATTCTGTGATGGGTTTATTTGTCATATTTACTACAATTACTATTATGTAATGGGTTTATCTGTCATATTTACTGGAATTACTATTCTGAGATGGATTTATTTGTCATATTTACTACAATTATTAGTAGAATTACTTTTCTTACATTTAAGTGTTTTGAGAGCGTGTATCAGTTTATAAATATATACAAAAGATGACAAAAAAATTTCCTTAAAAAAAGTTAACATGTTGTTCCTTTAACAAACGTTGCGTGGCGTTCGTTCTTTACTGCTAACGTAATCAAATGTTCAACAGTACTTTAATGTATTTCTGCCAAACGTTTAGAAATAACACTCATACCATGTTGCTTCTTTTTTTAAATAGATTTATTTACTTTTTTATCTTCATCCTTTTTGCTGTGATCATGAGTTCCTTCGGATAAAGACACCACAACTCCGTGAAGACCACATGCTCCTATCGACAGCATCAAGAACTAGGTTAAGGACTTTAGACAAGACTTTTTGTTCTCAGAGTAAAAAGGGTTGTTTTTGGTTGGCCTCAACTTCTGGAACCCTTCAGCTCATAGTTTTAAAAAGTTCTTGTTTAATGTTCTAGAAATTATTTTTCAACCAGTTCATTCATTTGCCACGCTAACAATAATATTAAGATACGTTGCTACGTTTCGCGTCTATATTGTTTGCTGTATTTTTAAAAGTCAAGTATGATATCACTCTAATGTTAAACTTTATTATTCCCAGTTTCCAATTCAGCGATGTCTGTACTTTTTCGTCCTTTCAATAATCTACCATCAGAAACAAAACTGAAGATGTGCAGTGATGACTTTGACATACTGTTAAGCGTCAAGCTTATTAACATTTCTCACCAATTCAAGCCTTGCACATAATCTTGAGTATTCTACGTTTTTGAAGTTCGCGCAAATTTACTCGAGGGTTATCTGCGCTAGCCGTCCCTAATTTTGAAATGATAGACTAAAGGGAAGGCAACTAGTCAATCACCCACTGCCAACTCTTGGGCTACTCTTTTTACCAACGAATGGTTGACTGTCACGTTACAACGCCCCCACGACAAAAAGGGCGAACATGTTCGGTAACGGAGATTCGAGCTGCCCTAACCACCAGGCATTTAAGGTTGTATATTAAGGCATGAAAACAAATACAACAACAGACGCTGGGTTTGCGACAGATATATATATACGTCGAAACTGATAAAATAGATACATTGCACAACAAAGAGTGTAGCAAAACAGCATCTCATTACTTTCGACAATATCGTAACAAATATTTCAGACAACAATGCTAAAAACGTGGCGCACATGAAAGACAGAAAAATAAAACCACACTACAAACTATGATAAAAACATCTAGAAAATGTAGATCCACACAGAGGTAGCGATACACCATCTATTGTATTTAACTCCTACTTGTTATCTTCACAAGTCCTCTGGCTAAGAAGCCTTTCATTCAGTATTATTTCATTCAAATTATGCCCGGCATGACCAGATGATTAAAACAAACAAACAAACAATTCGCTAAAAAAATGCGAAGGTACACGATAACAATAATTGTGAGAGAGAACACAGAAATACCGACTGTCCTAAGGAAAATAACAATCCCTTATACTGCAACTGTAATCAACAACATACTGCAAATTATACAACTGTAATCAACAACATACTGCAAATTATACAACTGTAATCAACAACATACTGCAAATTATACAACTGTAATCAACAACATACTGCAAATTATACAACTGTAATCAACAACATACTGCAAATTATACAACTGTAATCAACAACATACTGCAAATTATACAACTGTAATCAACAACATACTGCAAATTATACAACTGTAATAAACAACATACTGCAAATTATACAACTGTAATCAACAACATACTGCAAATTATACAACTGTAATCAACAACATACTGCAAATTATAAAATTTATTTGTTTGTTATGGATTTCGCGCAAAGCTACACGAGGGCTATCTGCGCTAGCCGTCCCTAATTTAGCAGTGTAAGACTACAGGGAAGGCAGCTAGTCATCACCACCTACCTCCAACTCTTGGGCTACTCTTTTACCAACGAATAGTGAGATTGACCATCACATTATAACGCTCCCAAACGGCGAGCATGTTTGGTGTGACGGGAATTCGAACCCGCGACCCGCAGGTTACGAGTCGAGCGCCCTAACCACCTGGTCATGAAATTATAAAGGACGTCCTAAATATAAGGACATCCAGACACGGATATACATCAAGTCCATCACAAGCGATATTCATCAACCAGAAGCAAACGTTACAAAAACACTACTATTACCAACACCTGAAACCCCAGTGACGAAAAATACACACAAACAATCGACAACTAATATGTATGCTGATACAGCACGTAAACAACCACACATATAAGAAACACATAAACAACAAGAGCAAACACAATCACATAAACAACAAGAGCAAACACAATCACATATACAAGTACCATAACACAATCACATATACAAGTACCATAACACAACATACAAGTACCATAACACAACATACAAATACCATAGCACAACATACAAGTACCATAGCACAACATACAAGTACCATAACACAACATACAAGTACCAAATCACAACATACAAGTACCATAACACAACATACAAGTATCACAGCACAACATACAAGTACCATAACACAACATACAAGTACCATAGCACAAGATACAAGTACCATAGCACAACATACAAGTACCATAACACAACATACAAGTACCAAATCACAACATACAAGTACCATAACACAACATACAAGTATCACAGCACAATATACAAGTACCATAACACAATATACAAGTATCACAGCACAACATACAAGTACCATAACACAACATACAAGTACCATAGCACAACATACAAGTACCATAACACAACATACAAGTATCACAGCACAACATACAAGTACCATAACACAACATACAAGTACCATAGCACAACATACAAGTATTACAGCACAACATACAAGTACCATAGCACAACATACAAGTACCATAACACAACATACAAATATCATAACACAACATATAAGTCAAGAACAATCTTTATACCCCATAATTAATGCAGATAAAAAGACATCCTTTCACAAAATAAACAAGACGGTATCACACTTCCAATTACAGTTGCCAAACTGGACTTCACGTCTGTTCTTCCGTATCTCATACAACAAATAGCGAACACTCTAATTCAAAATCCAACAGCCGTAAACAAACACACAGAACTAATATAAAGTAATAAATTATCTATATCCAGACACTATAAATACCAGCAATTCGATGAACTTCATGAAATCAAAGAAACAACCTACTAGCACCCAATCTAAGAAGGAGGAATAATTTGAACCTGACCCTCCCAGATCAACAAATGACCTAAAGCCCGATACTGAACAAAAAGTGTATGTAATAAAATTTATTATGCAACACTTAAAACCGCTAAGTCTAACAATTTAATTGAGTTTAGAAATAAGTTTTTAAAATTGGTAGAAACTAAACCCATTATTTTCCAAGTCCAGCGTTTTTTTTTGTTTTCTTTACAAGTCAACAAAATATATTTTAGTTTTTAAATTGACATATCTTGTAAATTTTTTATAACGAAATCCTCTTATTCAGTATAAAAAATATATATTTAGTATTGCTGCACTTTGACAGTTAATTTAAAGACACTTACGATTCAAAATTGTTTTACACCTGTGTAACCTTCAGATCCATCTATAACTGAAAGGTGTGTATCATATTGCTTTTTCGTGCCAGTTATGGTTCCCCTTTCATTTGAACACCAGATCTTGTTTGCGTGTTTTAGCGCAAAGCTACGCAATAAGCTATCTGTGCTTCGTCCACCACGGGGGAATCGAACCTCGAATTTTAGCGTCGTAAGCCCGTGAGTTTACCTCTGACCCACCGTGAAACTGAGCAGTAACAAGATATCACTTGGGTGTAAAAAGCGACAAAGAATGACTTTGTTTTATCAACAACTTTAATTAATGTGAGACATCTCCAATTAGTTGGTCTGGTCATGGCCCGGTATTTAAGGCGTTGAATTCGCAATCTGAGGGTCGCGGATTCGAATCCCCGTCACCAAACATTCTCTCCCTTTCAACCGTGGGGGCGTTATAAAAATGTGATGGTCAATCCCACTGTTCGTTGCTAAAAGAGTAGCCCAACATTTACTAGGTGCTTTTCCTCTAACCTATAACTGCTAAGTTAGGGGCAGCTAGCGCAGATAGCCCTCGAGTAGTTTTGTGCGAAATAAAAACAAATAAACGGACTAACAAGTGCTTTTGAAAATCCAAACATTAAATAGTGTTTGACTCAATAAAACTTCGAAATTTTTCTTAAACACGAAACACATGTATTAGAATGTTTTCCTGTCTAACTTTTTAAGAGTACTTTCGTCACTTTTTCATTACCTTCATTTAGAATTTAAAAAATACTCGAAACTACTTGGAGTAGAAATTTTAACTTACAATAATGGTGTAAAACGCCTAACCTGGTAAATCAATGAGGCTTTTTGTGTGTATAAAACGCCTAACCTGGTAAATCAATGAGGCTTTTTGTGTGTATAAAACGCCTAACCTGGTAAACCAATGAAGCTTTTTGTGTGTATAAAACGCCTAACCTGGTAAACCAATGAGGCTTTTTGTGTGTATAAAACGCCTAACCTGGTAAATCAATGAGGCCTTTTGTGTGTATAAAACGCCTAACCTGGTAAATCAATGAGGCTTTTTGTGTGTATAAAACGCCTAACCTGGTAAGCTATTGAGGCTTTTTGTGTGTATAAAACGCCTAACCTGGTAAATCAATGAGGCTTTTTGTGTGTATAAAACGCCTAACCTGGTAAATCAATGAGGCTTTTTGAGTGTGACGGAAGTGATTAAAATCACGCGTGACGGAGATGCTTCTGGTATTTTTTTCATCTCACGTGGACTAATTAACAGAAATATGTGGACAAACATATATAACAGACGTTCTTTTAATCAGAATGTTAGTTACACACATATATTAACATTTTAATCGTATCCACAGAGATAAAGTTTATCATGTTAATATTGCAGTAAATTCGCTATTTTTAGCATTTATTGGCCGTTCTTTTACAACAAAGCTACACAAAAAGCTATCTGTACTCTGTTCACCGGGGGGATTGAACCCCCCCCCCCTATAAACTTACCACTTACCCACTGGAGAATGGTTGACATTTAAGAGAGAGAATACCTTAAGAATAATATTTTCAACTATTAAACCAAACAATCACATTAAATGCATTCTCATTGATTATTCTTGTTAGCTTATAAAAAAATGGAAAAATTATAACGTAGTAATAAAAAGTGCTTGATATTTTACAAATTATACAGAGGTAAAACATTGAAGGCCTTTTGAAGTATTTGATTAAAAAATTACTCTTTCGATTCAAAACTATTTCATAAGACCATGTTAAGAAAAAAAACTCAAGCCTTATTTGATCTTATATAATAAAGTTAATTTCTAAACTTGCACCCGTTCGTAAGTCGTTCGTACAGTTAAATGCCATGCTTATAAGCACGGTTTGTACAGTTTGTCATTCCGTTCATTGGAATAAGTCATTCTTCAAATAAAGAAGTATAAATTAGATTAAAATGCTCTAAAATAACGAATAAATGTATCGACCAGACATATCAGTTATTAGAAGTTTAAAGTGATTTTTAAAGTTTGTATAGCAGTATATGTATTATGTTGGCATTTATCGAAGTGCATAAAATCAATTCCATATTGTACAAACAACGATCTGTTCAAAAACGCCATTTAAAATATGCAGTAATGCATTACGACTTTTGAAATAAAATTTCTGACAATGCGGTCACAACTGTACTTATTTCTGACGTAAATGCTATGTTCAAACTCTTTAACTCCTGGTTCTCATATTGTTGAAGGTTCTAATCTCTGTGACCAGGAAAAGTGTATGTATTAGGACGAAAGTTGTTCGTCTATATAAGTTATTATCGGATTACACGACGATACAATGATATAAGAGGAGTTAACCAGTGACATTCAGAAATAACAGACAGTAATACCAGGAAGAAAGAAAAACCACAAAATCTAAAGATGATAACCAGAGGAAGACTTTAGTAGGCATCTGTTTAGTCCACCTGAAATCTAAGACTGAGAAAACTATCAGTCTATAATGGAAAGTGCAACGAAGCTGCCTGCCTCTTTAGGTCAAGACATTTTAAAAACAAAACAGCATGTTTAGGGTATCTAAGTTATTATTTTTGTTTAGTTTTTAAGGTGTTTACTAAGTTATTTAAGAACATAAGTTGGATATAAAATAAAAGGAAGAAGAAATGACGTAATGCTCTTTCTCCAATCTGGAGGAAAAAGAAACATTTCAGAACTCTACACGGCTCATTTTCCTGGTGCTTACACTTTTCAAGTAACTTGTACTTAGTTTGTATAATTGATCTTCGTGAGATTAAAGAGAAACCTTTTAATACGTTCATGGCCTGTAGTGACATCAGATGAAATACTCGCTACAATGGAAATTTATTGCCAGATAAATATACGCCAGTAGAAATATATTAGATAAATTATTTATATGTTTGTTTGTAGTTAAACACATAGCTAGCTACACAATGAGCTATCTGTGCTGTACCTGCTACGAAACCTGGTTTTTAGCGTTATAATCCTTCAGACTTACCACTATGGGAATGGGGCTAGACAACTAATAATGTCCTTGACATAGTACACTATTTCATAAAAACGTTTGAGCGTTGTTTCAAAATGAGTTATCCATCAATCATAAACGATATAACTAACGAATTGATCTAAAAATATAACAATAGAGACTCAGTCGCTTACATAGATTATGCATTTCCTTTTTAAATCAGTAGCATAAACTTAGTAATGATTAACTATATCTCTCCTTGGAATTTAGGAAGAGCAAAAGACTTATCCAAAAATATTTCTATTTCCGACCTATCTTGTTATTCTACTGAGAAATCACGATTTAAATTTCTGGCAGCATTTCACGTGCGATGCTGTATGTGGATCATTAAACAGTCACATTTCTACAAATGTTTCTCCAGTTCTTCCTTGCTAATCAATTATTTTTCTTTTACTATAACTTCACAAACACCATATTATTTTACTGAGAAACATAATAATAACAACGCGAAATTTGATAAGAGCTTCTCAAAAACTCAGTCACTTTCAAGCTATCTGAAACGTTTGAGTCTAACTTTACACTATTGAAGAGTGTATATACGCTAGTGGCTCAGTACTAATTAATTTTACTCTTGATTTAACCATCAAAATGGTTGCTTTATTTTTTAATCGTGGGTTTATTTAAGTGACTGAGAACTCTATTTTGTACCCCCCCCCCAATCGGTCTGCGGACTTACAACGCTAGAAACCGTAATTCGATACCCGCGTTGGGCAGAGCATAGATAGCCCTTTGTGTAGCTTTGTGCTTAACTACAAACAAATGTTTTATTCTTTCCCAAGAAATATGTTTTAATAATAATAATTTCACGTATGATGTTTACTCTACCACAGTTACAATTACACTTATTGTGCAATGTTAGTCTGAAGGTTGTACACGTAATTAGCGATTGGTCACGTTCTTTCGTGCAGCAAACTTATATCTCATTACAAGAACAATTAGTGTGGAATGGGAATACCCTTAGAAGAGCTGTTCTTAAAAGTTCTTGACATTTAAGCAATTCGCATGTAGCTACAGCTAATGTATTGTATGCAGCTAATATAAAAAACCGTATATTACACAATAAATAATAAACAATAGGATAACTTACTAAAAACAACTGTGAACATTTTACTGAACATAAAAGAAAAAAGTGTATATTTCAGCAACAAAAGATGTCTTTATTTGAGGTTTCAAGTTACAAGGATACTACTATCCTTTTCAGATAATTTGCTGAATTGATATTCACACTTGCATTCACAAAACTAACTTAATTGATATTTACACTTGCATTCACAAAGCTAACTTAATTGATATTTACACTTGCATTCACAAAGCTAACTTAATTGATATTTACACTTGCATTCACAAAACTAACTTAATTGATATTTACACTTGCATTCACAAAACTAACTTAATTGATATTTACACTTGCATTCACAAAGCTAACTTAATTGATATTTACACTTGCATTCACAAAACTAACTTAATTGATATTTACACTTGCATTCACAAAACTAACTTAATTGATCTTTACACTTGCATTCACAAAACTAACTTAATTGATATTTACACTTGCATTCACAAAACTAACTTAATTGATATTTACACTGCGATTATTTTTATGTAATAGGCCAGAAAATGTGATTGGTTTAGCACCAATATTTTCTTATTCTTTCCCCGAGGACTTTAAAATCATCCTATTCGATTACAAAAGCCTAAGAGTTGACTTTTGGTATTGTTGACTACATGGTTTTCCTCGTTGCAGTTAGAGACTTTGGTATTGTTGACTACATGGTTTTTCTCGTTGCAGTTAGAGACTTTGGTATTGTTGACTACGTGGTTTTTCTCGTTGCAGGTAGAGACTTTGGTATTGTTGACTACGTGGTTTTCCTCGTTGCAGTTAGACTTTGGTATTGTTGACTACATGGTTTTCCTCGTTGCAGTTAGACTTTGGTATTGTTGACTACATGGTTTTCCTCGTTGCAGTTAGAGACTTTGGTATTGTTGACTACATGGTTTTCCTCGTTGCAGTTAGAGACTTTGGTATTGTCGACTACGTGGTTTTCCTCGTTGCAGTTAGAGGCTTTGGTATTGTTGACTACATGGTTTTCCTCGTTGCAGTTAGAGACTTTGGTATTGTTGACTACATGGTTTTCCTCGTTGCAGTTAGACTTTGGTATTGTTGACTACGTGGTTTTCCTCGTTGCAGTTAGAGACTTTGGTATTGTTGACTACATGGTTTTCCTCGTTGCAGTTAGACTTTGGTATTGTTGACTACATGGTTTTCCTCGTTGCAGTTAGATACTTTGGTATTGTTGACTATATGGTTTTCCTCGTTGCAGTTAGAGACTTTGGTATTGTTGACTATATTGGTTTCCTCGTTGCAGTTAGAGACGTCAAGAGCAAACAACTCTTGTATAACTTGAAAATCCAAAACGAACCCAATCAAACCATTAGCAGCCACAAGTGGCAACGTCAGGAAAATTCTCAGAGCAGTTCATACATTTGGGAACATACAGGTGATTTTGTCTGGTACTGAATATTCCATTGCACGATCCGGATTGCCATTGGTGAGAGTATTATTGGCAATATTTACTATCCATGACAGAGAATTAACATCTCCCGAATAAAGTTGATGATCTGTAAAATCAAGATTCATGCAGTGCTTTCCGATACTATATTGTAATTTGTAATTTCGATATATATATATATGTATCATTCACGTAGTATTGTAATTGTGGTATCAAGAAATGTATAAAGAACCATTTGTTGGAACAGTTGCAACGAAGTTTTATTGGGTTCATCCTTCCCCTTTAATTAAAACAGGGATCTTTTTCGATGAACACAAGTTTCTTTTTTTAAAATTCGTACTAATCTCTATATCTTTGGAATGTGTTTTTTAAATCTGTCAGGACTCTTGTAAGTTCCTTACCGGACGGACTATTTTCTAAAGAAGATTTTATTTTTTTTCGTACAAGAAGACTCGCAGACGATAAGTGAGGACTCTGTAGTATTGTACTCGTTGTAGTTGATTGAAGAAAAAACGCGCCATGCTAAATCAGGCGATAAGTGAGGACTCTGTAGTATTGTACTCGTTGTAGCCATTGAAGAAAAAACGCGCCATGCTAAATCAGGCGATAAGTAAGGACTCTGTAGTATTGTACTCGTTGTAGTTGATTGAAGAAAAAACGCGCCATGCTAAGTCAGGCGATAAGTAAGGACTCTGTAGTATTGTACTCGTTGTAGTTGATTGAAGAAAAAACGCGCCATGGCAAATCAGACGATAAGTGAGGACTCTGTAGTATTGTACTCGTTGTAGTTGAAGAAAAAACGCGCCATGCCAAATCAGACGATAAGTGAGGACTCTGTAGTATTGTACTCGTTGTAGCCCATTGAAGAAAAAACGCGCCATGCCAAATCAGACGATAAGTGAGGACTCTGTAGTATTGTACTCGTTGTAGCCCATTGAAGAAAAAGCGCGCCATGCCAAATCAGACGATAAGTGATGACTCTGTAGTATTATACTCGTTGTAGCCGATTGAAGAAAAAGCGCGCCATGCCAAATCACTAAACAACAGAGGAATTTTGAACTTTCTAAATTCAAGTCTAAACCCTACTGTTCTTGTTTTTCACATATATACCCTTGCTGTAGCTTTTTATCTCAATGTTAGTTTTTCATAACTCTTATCTTTATTATGTTTTTTTATTTTGCCCCTTCTCCTAACTGAATTCCATTTTGTTACTTTGTTAACAACTCTACTTTTTTCTTCTGTTTTTCGCTATTACTTTTTAACACTTCTTTTCTCGCCGTCCTTACATTTTGCGTACTAAGCCTCGAAAGAATACTTAAAAGTCTTATTGATCATTATTTATTGTGAACTGCTTTAGCTGCGTATATCTATCAATAAATGTGTGAACCACTAAGAACTTCAATTTCACCATGTACTGCACTAAAAGATAAAGAACACGCTTAACTATCAGTGTGATTCATTAGAATTTATTAAACTATTTGTTGAAAGTCACATAAGATCCCCTAACATTTCCTAAACTACGAATATCATGCGTCTTATGCTGTAGTGAAGCTGGAATTCTAAAGCTATAACATCAATTACGTCTAAAGTGAAATGAACTATAAATCGTATGCTGATATTTATTTCGTTTAATTCCCTACGTTTCGTTACCCCTCCTTCCCAAACGAAACAATTAACAAATTGTATATATATATATATATATAATACACTTCTTATGTTGGTCAGTTTTTTTAGCGAAACGTTAGCAAAATAAACGGGGTACTGTTAATAACCTCTAGCTTTTCAGCATTGTATAAATTCTAAGAGTTATATTGCTTTCGATGCGCCAAAATAAGCTATATAACTAATACGCATTTGTGTTTGTCTGTCCGAAACTTTCCTCTAAAATTTCTCGATCAAACGCTACAAGTCTCTTATCGTTAGAAAGGCCTTTGTATGAAGAATCCGGATTGCATATTGGCTTTTCAATTCAGAATATCAAACTTTCCAATGCAACGAGCGTGGTACACGATGGCACAATGTTGTCGTCACGTGACGACTGGCTTCGATTTCAACTTTAGTTTTGTATTTGCGAAGTATTTCACACAAACAATACTTAACCCGCGAGTAACTTCCTGAAAAGTTAATATTATACTAAATATAATTTCTATGGGTTTCTCGACTTATTCAGGTCTAAAATACACCTGAGCAGTTCGTTCAAAGCCATATGCTTATCATTTTGTGAACACGCATTCAGACGTTTCTGCATAATCAGCTAAGTTTGCCTTCATTATAGCTTTACATTTACTTTACTTTGTAATAATTTATCTTCAATTCATTTCATAGACTGCTATAAACACTTTTAACTACTTTTTTCTTTACTACCGGTTTTATTCTTCGTTTCTGTGAGTTTCTTTGTTTCAACTCGTAAAACCCTATCATACACTGAACGTTCATAACTGTTTCATACTGTGTACACTTATATAAATACCATTACTTTACTTGTAGTTTTATTGAATAAAGTTACGTCTACGTGAGTTTGTTTGTATGACCGAGTAAATGTTTTTTTTCAAATAGACCAGGATTTATCGATCTAAAACATAAATGCTTGCAAGAGAGCATAGCTTGAATACCATATGTAGAAGACGAGAGAATAAGGAAAATCCAAGTGAAGGGCATGAAAACTACCGCAAATGTTTTGCCGGCCTCGACTAGTATTAAAATAAATTTAAAGAACATTAAAGCTATTTTGAAACTCCCATTAAGTTTTGCTTCAAGCTACTGTGAAAGGAATTTTTCTGCGTCTTTATTTGTACTCGTAAAGATTTTCCGCGCGTGGATTTCATTAATATGTGTCTTCTGTTAAAACAATACTTACAAGATGAAACGAAACGTTCATTTATGGTATATTTTGTCTCTGTGGCTGTTATTTTCTTGAACAAAAATTTTTCGCATGTGGATGGCATATTTCTCTTTAAGTTTCGCTTTTTGTTCCCATTTCTGTTATTTTCGACTTATTAAAACTCTTTTCGCATTTCCAACTCATAACTTTACTCACCATGTTTCAGTTTTAATCCAAAAGTACCGAAAAATAATATATATATATATTGCGAATCATATACAGATATCTGATACAAATTATCCGTTTAACTTTTTACACATTAGTGTAATAACGATTACTCGGACATTTTATGTTATTCGTCTCCGAACTTGTTAGCTCTGTTATGATTCAATCAAATAACATAAAAATGAGACAAAAGAAGAGGAAAACATTTCATTATCTGTTGGCGAAACAGTAACGTTATTTGTCAAAGATACACCAACTAAACGAACAAAACAACAACAACAACCTTCATTTCGTGCCGTGTTTAGCTCTAACGGATTTAAAATAGTCTATGTGAAATGTCTGCTTTCTGTTCGTTGTCATAGTAACAAGGGTGATATTGATTGCAGATGGTTAAGTGTAATAAGTTGTAATGTTTTCTTTATTCTTCCCTTTCTTAACTCGTTATATTGTGCTTGTAAAATGCATTACTGCCTGACATTCCTATTCTATGTAAAATTTATTTGTAATTTACAATGGTATAAGACTATCATTCTAATGTATTTTCCTTCGAAGTTTTGATTTTTTATATTTGTATTGTTATATTGTCCTTTGTGCGCTTCTAATGTCAGTGCAACGTTGATGTACGTGTAAAAAATCAACATCTTTTAATAATATTTTAGACATACATAGAAGAATGTGTACATATATATATATATAAGTCGTGTAGTTTAAAATATATAAGAAAAAAGAACAGTTTCATAGAGCATACATTACTTTCCATTGTCAGGTTTTCTGCGATCAAAAACCTTCGGAAGTCAATTGATTAACTCTTTAAACTTTCGTAAGTTGATTGATACTTATTTCATACGTGCCTTCTGTTAGTAGATTATTTAAATAAACAATACACGTACCTTATGTTAGTAGATTAGATAAATAAACAATACACGTACCTTATGTTAGTAGATTATATAAATAAACAATACACGTGCCTTATGTTAGTAGATGAGATAAATAAACAATACACGTGCCTTATGTTAGTAGATCAGACAAATAAACAATACAAGTACCTTATGTTAGTAGATGAGATAAATAAACAACATTCTATAGGTAAGTACTTCTGATACTCTTACTTATCTCCTAGCTCGTTCATCAGCAAAATGTTATCTGCCATATTATCATCAAGTTAAATATTCCTAAAAAGTAATTCTTCCCAATGAATTTTGTTTTTGATGCTTATTAATAAAATATAGTTTGTTAATCACAATGTTATCATAGTTTGGTAATCACGGTGCTACCATAGTTTGGTAATCACAGTGCTACCTGATTACCAAACTATGGTAGCACTGTGATTACCAAACTATGGTAGCACCGTGATTACCAAACTATGATAACATTGTGATTAACAAACTATGGTAGCACTGTGATTACCAAACTATGGTAGTACCGTGGTTACCAAAGTGATTACCAAACTATGGTAGCACTGGGTGCTACCATAGTTTGGTAATCACAATGTTACCATAGTTTGGTAATCACGGTGTTACCATAGTTTGGTAATCACGGTGCTACCATAGTTTGGTAATCACAATGTTATCATAGTTTGGTAATCACAGCGGTACCATAGTTTGGTAAAACTCTGGCTTAATGTAATAAAAAAGGTTGAAATAACTTCAAATTTTCGAGTATATCTTACAATACGAAAAAATAACAAGTGATGTTAAGAAACATTATTCTTTCAATCATAAAACAAATCCATTAATTAAAACTTCTAACATGGATCTAGTGCTTTTGTCTTTTTGTTGTTTGTTTGTAGGTAATTAAGCACTATGAGCTATCTGTTCTCTGCCCACCCAATTTCTAGCGTTGTAAGTCCACAGACATACCGCTGTGCCACTGGAGAGCTTGTTTGTTGTTAAGCACACAGCCAAACAATGAACTATCTATTCTCTGTGCCGATGTTTAGCGTAATAAGCCCTCAGACTTACCTCTGAGCCATTGGGATGGCAAATTCGTATAATCAATGCATTTAAAACTTAGATTTGAAAACTTAGTTTTTGATAGATTTATATACATATAAAACTTATAAAACTATTACCAGGGTGATAATAAATAATGCTTCGGTAAAAATTATTTATCTATCTATATCTATATTTACAAAACAAAAAAACAAGCAATCTATCAGATCAGAAATTGTAAGCGATTAAACTTCTACTATACTTTTATAACATTAGTAGTAATTGATATTACATCCACACAAGGAAATGTTTTATTTCACGAGCTTTTAAATATAAATTTAGTAGTTTTAATCGAAAACATTGTCTCAAAATTCAAACGCTTGAAGGTTAACTTTTAATAAATGAAGTTAATTTTCACTTTGTTCAAGAGTTACATTGTGATAATAAAATAAAGTTTATTATAGCGCTCCTCCACGAGAAAATTGAGATAATGGAAACAGTGAATCACGTCTGAAAACAAATAAATACGGAAACATTTTGGAAATAAAAAAACAAATCTTTCAATGGTAAACGTAGTTGTTAAAATAAGATAGAACTAAAATCGTGATTATCTTTGAAATAGACTTGTGGCGATTTAAAGAAATTGGCGTAAACGGGGAAGTTTAAGTCCTGATAAAAGTTCGAAGGATTTGGCTGGTGTGTACTTCGGAGATGATGACGAATGAGACAAGATGTGATTCCATGAAATACATTTTTTTTATTAAAAGTCTTTAACCAAACGGAAAAAAAATACAATAATTTTGGGAACAAGTTAACTAAGCAACAAAAAAAATTAAACTTATAAAGAACCAAAATCAGTTATAAGAGCAAAGTAACAAAATGGTGAAAGTAAAAATATACAGAAAACCCCAACAAAGGTTGACTGACTTAAAGTGAAACTTCAAAGATTGAGGCAAATAAAACAGGGCGATCTTTCCAGTGGCTTTCAAGCTATGTTAAAATAATAATAATCCCTGTAGCATAGGGCCCCAACAACACCTCGCCGACGGAAGTTGTTGTTCCAGTAATTTTTTATCAGTTTGAAGTTGCTAGCCCCGCGCCCAACCCTCGTGGACTTGGGACCAGTCAAATTTGGTGGCATCCCTGCCGGGGTACGAACCCGATAACTTTGGATTAGAAATCCAACGCGCTATCTACTGCTATAGAGACACTCAATCTATGTTAGCACCTCTAATCTATTGTTTATAATTGGTTTCAAGCTATGTTAGCACCTCTAATCTATTGTTTATAACTGGTTTCAAGTTACCAATCGCTTGGATAATGATGTGATCTCTGCTAGTTAAACTAGTCACAAACCAACTAGCTTCCTTCGTGACTATTTCGACAGATATCTGCGCTAGCCGTCCCTAATTTTGAAGTGTAGATTAGGCGAAAGGCAGTTAGTCAATATCACTCATCACCAACTCTTGGCTACCAATGAAAAATGGGATTGATCGTCACAATATAACCCCCTCCACCCCCACACACATACATACATACACACACACTGTAAAAGTTAACATGTTCGGTTATGGGATTCGATCTCGCAACCCGCAGATTGCGAGTGATCAATGGCAGACTTCCCGTAAAATCCAGTAATACATCCAATCAAAGGTACAGAAGGATGCAGTTAATAATATAAACACACCAATAAGTAAAAAAAAAAAAAAAAAATGGCGAAACATAATATGATTTTAAATTGACTGTTTATAATGCAGATGGTTGCATGATATTCTAACTACATCTCGAAAAACAAACAATACGATGGCCGGCATTAAAAGTCATGCGGATTGGGAGCTGCCCTGGTGCCCGAAGATTGCTACAGAGAATCAAATGTGATAAATTTTATTCTTTTATAGCTTGGTTCTGGTTTTTAATTAAACTGTTCTGTTTAAATGTACGCAAAAACCATATGTAAGGCCTAAACGACACGACTGCTATTGAAAATAAATAAATCCATTAAATGAATAGAAATGATAATTGCGTTCATTTTCAGTAGTGCTTATATATGTTATCTTCAAAGATCTAGTCAAGCTGAAAGTTATCTAATTAGCAACATTTGTTCTCAAAAACAAACTGCGATACCATTAGAAACTGAGATATATTCCCTCTGAATGTTACTAGCTATATATTTAGTCGAAGTTAATGCTAACCACTGTTTCATTATCTGGACTGCAGCAGCAACCTAAGCTTATTTTTTCAAACCTCTATAGGGAAGTTACGCGCACCCCCCCCTTTTATTGTACGGAATTACTTTACGGGTGCATTCTGATAAGACAGAAACACCTATAATTGTATTTCAGGAGTGTCATCATTGAGTTTCAAAGTGCTGTATTTGTATTCTTGTAACTATAGGTCTGTACTCTAGATATTAATGGCAAACATTTTCATATAAAAAGCGTAAATTTTTGGCACAAGTTGTTTGCTGACAGATATCTAATGTGTTTACGGATCATTTAGCTAGAAACAGGTGCTAAGCATGTTACTGCAGCAAATGTAACTGACTGATGAAAAATGGCACTTCTCCAAGGTTATTTATAAGTTCAAGGCGTATCCCCTTTTCTATTTCACTAAAGACAAGTAGGCTATTAATATGTATTTTTCAATAGTGTTATGTAATACGAAGCGCAGCCACATTGTATTAGGTAACAATATCCGTCCGTTGCCAGTTGATAATCACAATTGTTATCACATTAAGACCGTAAATCTTTGACTTTGTTTCGTATTTAATTTCAACATTCAATGTGTGAATCTATGAGACCGAAATTTGGGAATTGGGTGGACTACAGAGGATTGTCACGATTTCCGGTATTCCCCCAAAACGTACTCCCATAAAGGGTTCGATCTATTAACTTCAAAAAACAACATTTTACTGCCCAAAGTACTCACCTCTCAATAGTGTTTGGCCACGAAGGTGCGAAGTTTAGGGGTTGGCGGACTGTGTTTCTTTTGTACAAAAAATAAAAGTGTTCATTTTCCAGCAGTTACCGCACTTAGCTACCTTATTAAAGCAACAATAAGATTTTTTCGGTCTTCCTCAGCCACCTTTAACAGCATAACTCGTAAAAACCACCGAGAAGACAGCTTTATATAACTGAGGAACCAGATATTGCACTGCGCAACATGTGCCGACACTACTATGTTATGTGTGAGATGTTGAATTGTGATCTTGACTTTACTCTCTCATACTACTGGAAACTAGTGCCGATTTGGCAACGCTGACGGGATATTCAGATTCCACGTGTCGCAAGGAATTTAAATATCTATTCAGAATTTAAAAAAGAGAGAACCGGAAAGGTCTGTTTGGAAATTTATCCACCTGAATTGAAGACTGAGTGTTTATTGTGCATGTTGTCTATTATGAAATCATTTTCCATATTTCATATTTTGAGAAGTTTATTGAACAACAAAGGTGAAATCTATTTAGTTTTTTTTTATGAAATTCGTATCAAATAAATAAATAAATGTCCCCGGTTTAACAACGGTTAGTTCACAGACTTACAACGCTAAAATCCGGGGTTCGATTTCCCACGGTAGAAACAGCAGATAGCCCTGGGTGGCTTTTCTATAAAGTAAACTGACAAATAAATAAACCTGGTTCATGCAACTATATACAGTCAGTCTTATTCTCTAAAAACAAATTTATAATAGATCATAAGCAGAAACGTATGATATAAACTAGTTAGTGTAATAAAAATAGTAAATAATAGTAATTAAACTACATAAGTCATCATCTTTTAAGAAGTCTTGAGATTTTACGAAAAGTTAACCGTTTTTCATAACAACAATATTTTAACTCCCTTGATACCGTTGAAACTGTTTTCTCCATTGTTGATCGTATTCAGTTTGTTGGCTATGATTATGCACTGTCGCCATTTTCCATTATTACAAGCTTCTGCTAAGAAGAGCGATGCCAATCGTACCCCATACGTGTTAATAAAACTTTCCACAATCTCTCTATTGTATATATGGCCCGGCATGGCCAGGTGGTTAGGGCGTTCGACTCGCAATTTGAGGGTTACGGGTTCGAATCCTCGTCCCACCAAACATGCTCCCCTTATCAGACGTGGGGGGGGGGTGTTATAATGTCAATCCCACTATTTGTTGGTAAAAGATTAGCCCCAGAGTTGGCGGTGGGTGGTGATGACTAGCTGGCTTCCCTCTAGTTTTTCACTGCTAAATTAGGGACGGCTAGCGCAGATAGCCCTCGTGTAGCTTTGCACGAAATTCAAGAACAAAAACCTATTGTATACTGACATCGACTTTTAACGCAACGTTTAAGTAAATGAATGCGTAAAAGTTCATGGCCGTGGAGTCATATGACTTAAAAAATGCTGGCTAAATAGACAGAATAAACAGCTGTTTCATCCTCCTTGGTTCATAGAAACGCCATTGTGGACTTTGACGAGTGAATTGAAGTTTCGTCCTAATTTAGCCATACTTTTCGTCGTAGAAACAGAGTTTGCCTTTATTTTACAGCGTATTTCGTGAAGTTTAGATTTTCCATTACAAGAGAAATGTGCGGCCCGACGATAAGCTTTATTTACGTTCTCTGTGCCATGCTGGAAAGTCTTCCACACTTCGTGGCCCACGATAAACTAGGATCTTGAGTGACACGCCTTCAGTGCTTAACACGTTTTAATCATAGCTGTATAGTATAAAAAACGAATTTTGAATATTAGGGCGCGTATCATAGCCAGTTTTTAAAAAATATGAGCCATGATTGGACACAATATTTATAATTTAAGCAAAGCAGTTCTCACAAAAAACTGCTAATATATTATGATGAAGAGAGATAAGGTAGAAGTGACGTTATTAACATTGTTGGAAAAACAACAACAACAGGAAACAAATTACTAATAGTATTTAATATAAGCTCAGGAAACAGCCTAACAATAGCATTTAATATAAGCTCAGGAAACAGCCTAACAATATCATTTAATATAAGCTCTACTATCTAGTTCTACATTGACGCAAATAATTAGTGTAACAAAAAGCTAATTGTAGTAGTGAGCCTTTGATTTATTAGAGACACCGAAAAGTATTTTCTGCATCAAACAGACAACTAATCTCATTGAGTTATAGCCACCGTAATGTTCATCTTAAGGCCACGAAACGTTAACTTAATGTATTCGTTTTCTTTATTGAAGCCATTAAACCAGTTTTGTTTCTCTTCTTCTGAATAAGTTGCTCATGTATTTATAATGAAAATTGTTTTCGAATACTGCAACAGAAATTCTGACAATTTTTATATCAATCTACGACTTCTAAATAATGGACATTGACTCTCCCTCCGTTTCTGGACTTGCGTATTGGATTGTTGTTGTTGTTTTTTATTGGAATAATAGAGGATTTGTTCAATAGACTCCTTTATCAGAACACCTCCCCCCCCCCCAGTGGCACAGCGGTATGTCTGCGGACTTACAATGCTAGAAACCGGGTTTCGATACCCGTAGTAGTGGGCAGAGCACAGATAGCTCATTGTGTAGCTTTGTGCCTAACTACAAACAAACAAAACTTCATCAGAAACATTTGACCAAAACAAATCACGCCACTTATCGGCCTTGAATATAACTTCTCGTAAAAAATATTTAAACGTTATGTTGTTAAAGTTGTTTTTTTTCAATTGTCTAAATGTACTGTTAACAATTCATTCATATTTTATTGGTCTTCTAATCATTAAAAACCTAGTTCCCCAGTGGGAAAGCAGTAAGCTTACGAACATACAACACTAAAATCCGGGGTTCTATTCCTCGTAGTGGACACAACAGATAGCCCAATGTAACTTTGCTGTAAAAACACAAACAAGATGAAAACCTAAAATAATACGCTATTTTGACTTTCAGTTGGTAGTTTGCAAAATACTTAGACACCTGGTATCAACTTTCAAAATTCATTATGAAACAAATCAGTTTTTTTAAACAAATCAACCTCCTACACTCAGTACCGTAATAAACCTTATTGACATTTTCCACTAGCTTCCTTTTAACATTTTAAACAAAAGTCACGTAAGATCTTTTATTATTATTCATGGGTTTTATATCATCCATATATTTACTTTTGTGCGTTGAATTTAACGTTCACCTGTTTATTTTTCTTTAGTTGAATCTTCTTCTGATTTTGATAAACACACTTATTTATGCTGAGTACTATTATTGTCATTGAGATGACTGATCTAGTCTTATGTATTCTTTGTTTGTAGTGCCTGGCATGGCCAGGTGGTTAGGGAACTCGACTCGCAATCTGCGGGTCGCGGGTTCGAATCCCCGTCACACCAAACATGCTCGCCCTTTCAGCCGTGGGGGCGTTATAATGTGACGGTCAATCCCACTATTGGTTCGTAAAAGAGTTGGCGGTGGGTAGTGACGACTAGCTTTGGGCGAAATTCAAAACAAACAAACCTTTGTTTGTAACTGTGTTTATTCCGTAATTATAAAATCAACTTGTAAACTGAAAACAAAAAAAATCGTTTAATAAATTTAAGTTGAGATAATTTAGATCTTTTTCCATTACAGAAAAACAAATATTAGGCAACCAAGTTGCGAATCCTTCTCCATCCAGCTCGGACTTCTTAAAGATAACACCAAAGCGAAAAAAAAATAAACATTAGGGGAAAGAAATCAGTGAAAGGGAAAAAACACAAATTTATCGTTTATTTCAAACAGGAAAAAAAAAACGATTTATTCTTCCTTCGAAACAAATACAGCTTGGCCAGAATTCATTGATTTTCCGAGAGATGAGAGTGTTATATGAAAAAAAAACACGAGAAGTTACTCTGTATTACGGTTGATACCAAGCTTTTTTTTTCTCATACACAACTTTTTCATCATCCTCTTTCTGAAACACCTGGTGGTGTTTCTCTACACAGTCCGTGGTTTATAAAGCAGGATCCATCATAGAGGGAGTCTACATACAACAAAAACTACGATTTCTAAGAGATTTTTTACTTAAACAAAATATGTTGCTTGTTACCCAATCTAATGATAAAAGCTACTGTGTTCTTGTTTTTCTGTTTCCAAGCTATCAGACAATGTTGTAAATAAAAAGGACATTTACAGCTATAGTAATACGTCCTCAAAATCCATTCCCTACTTACACCGTCTCGATATAAGTATTATTTTCTTATTTCATGTATAACTAGCTGACGTAGCCATACACTGAACGGAAGTAATGTAAAGTCATGGTTAATGAAAGGTTATCTTAGGACATGAAAAGTTGCTTCCCTTATATGTAATTGTGAAAAAAATGCAAAAACGCCCATAAAAAGTGCAAAACACAAAAATGTGAAGCAGCAACTTTGCAAGTATTTCCGCATGGATCCAACAAACCTTCATGCCCATCATGAAGATCCATCAAAAGGGGGCAAAGTAGTTGTAAGAAACGCAAAAACGTCCATAAAAATGGTAAAACAAATACAAAACTGAATTTTTTTTATATCTCCCCACAGACCCAGTGAACTTCCATACCAGTTTTGGTGAAGATCCATCCACACCCTGCGAAGTAGTTACATGGACATACAACAAACAACAGTCAGTGATATTATATTTATATAGATACGCATGTTAAAATCAAGTAGTTTATTAATAGTCATTGTAAAAAAGGCTTAGGGAAGATAAAGTAAATCTTAAAGATGAACTGGCCTCAAATGTTTTGAAAGTCAAACACAATTCTGAAGATCACGAAGAAAGTAAATGTGTGTTTTATCTTATTAGGGTTAAAGTTCAAGTATCACAAGTAACTCAGGCATATTTGTACGGATAGGAACTACCATTGTGTTTTTTGTTTTAGTTTGAACAATTTTTCAGTTTCCATGCTGAAGCATTCCTCAACTTACTCAACATTAAATATATTCACGAGTTTTGAATACATAATACAACAATATGTTGTCTTACACTTGATACCTACAAGTGTAACAGATAAAACCATATTTCACAGTATTTTGTTGACGTTTCATGTAAATAAGCCAAAATGTGAATAGACTATTTTCACGTCGAACCATTTTCATTAAAACACAAAGTTCAAATTTACCTTCGTTGCTACTTGAAGATATTTTCGTCAATGTACGAAAAACACAGAACCTTTGAAAATCATATTATTAGATATTATTACGACCTCTGCTGCTAGAGCCCTCTAGTGGCACAGCGGTAATTCTGAAGCTTATAACGCTAAAAACTGAGTTTCGATATCCGTAGTTTGTTTTTTTTGTAGTTAAGCTACACAATGGGCTATCTATACTATGCCCACCACGGGTATCGAAACCCAGTTTCTAGCGTTGTAAAATATCTGTAGTAGGTACAGCACAAATAGCCCATTGTTTAACTTTGTGCTTAACTACAAATAAACTACTGCTGGAATACATTAAGGAGCTCATTTCAAAATTGTCTAAAGTCTAACATTTCGAACTGATAGCCTAATTATCCAATTGCAAGTTTCCACATAATAAATATTTATGCACTTTGTCAGTTTCATACAGACTTTTTTTTTATTCATTCAATTTAATGTAAACTTCTCGGACTCGATTATAAGGCTACATAACCAATGTGACAGAGACCACTAAACTGTTTGTTTTTAAGTTGTCCTAACGTCGAAGTTTTAGCTGCTCAAAAAATATATTGTATTAAATTCCCAATTGTTTGCAAGGTTCGCCAAAAGACAATTATTCTGGACTTCAGTAAGGCAAACCGAGTAACCTTCTTTATTGTTTATGCACATTAAACAACTTGTAATTTGATCAGGTTGTCAAAACTTGCATTGTTTATGCACATTAAACAACTTGTAATTTGATCAAGTTGTCAAAACTTGCACTTACGTATCACGTGCAACTGATGTTAGAAAACGTAATTTGTTTGCAACAAAATAAAGTAAAAGAACTACGTTAAACGCCTTAGAGAAAACTTTAGGTCAAACTAACTGTCTTGATGGTTGAGATATTACCCATAATAACTGAGGTTGATTTCGAAGAATTGGCTGTAAGCTAACAAAGTTTAATAAATGCCGCTTAATGTCCTTGTTTGTATCAAAGCAGTGAGATGTTTGTCTCATTTGAAGATGTAGAACGGTGTTCTTATTTTAATACTTTATCTGGTAATCGTAATCTAGTACTCTTTGTGTGTAAATTGAGACTAATAGAATCAAATTCTTAGCAATGAAAACAAATTTTTGTGCTTTATTCTTTATGTTTGTTTCTAAAATTCCTGTAGTTTGAACAAACGTGACACTTTGACACGTCATCGTTTAAAGTTAGTTTTATTTTTTTTAACATATTCGCTACGGCTTTGTTCACCAAATTCTGAAGATGTTTATTTAATCTTAGAAATTTACATCCAAGAAAATCAATTATTGCAATGTGTCCAGACAAACTACTGAGGTCTGGCGTGGCTAGGGGTTAGGGCGCTCACCTCGCAATCTGTGGCTAGCGGATTCGAATCCCCGTCACCAAACTTATTCGCCCTTTCAGCCGTGGGTGCATTATAATGTTACGGTCAATTCCATTATACGTTGATAAAGAAGTAGTCCAAGAGTTGGTGGTGATTGATGTTGACTAGTTGTCTATCAATATTGAATTAGGGACAGATTGCCGTCGAGTAGCTTTGCGTGAAATCTAACATACTCCAAACTAGGCATATACATCGTAAATTTCGTATTTGATTAAAACTTTAAAATTAAACCTGATAAAAAAACAGAGTGAAAAAATAAGTCAGCTCAAAAAAAATTAGATTATTGGCATTTTGTAACAACATAATTAAATATGAATAAAAAATAAGATATTCAACGCAAATTATGAGTGTTGTTAATTGTAGATAATTTACTTGTAGCGTACTCTCAATCGTAATAATGTGAACCATCGTACAATATTATAGGCATGGTATTTTTAGCTGTATTTTACTCACCACAAAGAATCTGTATTTATATAGGACTCGAAGGATTTTTAGCATTGATGCTATTAACTTATTCATAAAATTCTATATAAACATTGGATCACCATGGTGAGTAAAAACACGACTAAAAACACTATACATCTAATAAGCACTCCACCACTACTAGAAGCCTAGTTTTGGTTCACTATGGTGAGTAAAAAACACGACTAAAACATTATACATCTAATAAGCACTCCACCACTATTAGAAGCCTAGTTTTGGTTCACTATGGTGAGTAAAAAACACGACTAAAAACATTATACATCTAATAAGCACTCCAACACTATTAGAAGCCTAGTTTTGGTTCACTATGGTGAGTAAAAACACCACTAAAACACCATACATCTAATAAGCACTCCAACACTATTAGAAGCCTAGTTTTGGTTCACTATGGTGAGTAAAAAACACGACTAAAAACACTATACATCTAATAAGCACTCCACCACTATAAGAAGCCTAGTTTTGGTTCACTATGGTGAGTAAAAAATACGACTAAAAACACTACACATCTAATAAGCACTCCAACCCTATAAGAAGCCTAGTTTTGGTTCACTATGGTGAGTAAAAAATACGACTAAAAACACTATACATCTAATAAGCACTCCACCTCTATAAGAAGCCTAGTTTTGGTTCAGTAGGTGAGTAAAAAACACGACTAAAAACACTATACATCTAATAAGCACTCCACCGCTATAAGAAGCCTAGTTTTATTTATTCGATTTTTTTTAAATGCTCATCAACTATCCATAAACACGACACCTTCAGTTGTACCTCATGGCCGAATGAATATTGGGTGTAACTTTCTGCTGGCCCCCAGCCCTATGGGCTGGAATGAAATGACATCTAGAAAAAATATTCTATTTGTCCTTGTCCAAGGTTACCGATGAGCAGTGGTGTTTCTTGATACCAGCATAACTCAATGACAAGTGATAGATTGGGCTTCATATTATATTCTTACTATTATAAAATATAAAACAACTGACAGAATAATATCAATTTTCTAAATATTAAAAATATATTATTTCATCCGTTCTGTTTTCAAAACATTAAGTTTATCGGTCAAATCCTGCATATTCACATCAAATCCAATTTTATTGGTTTACGTTAAAAATCATTTTAATATATTCAAATTCACTATCATAGGTTGTATGAAAATGCTTATAGGAACGTGAGAGATGTTAAACGTTTATGAATAATAATGATGTTATATGTAGACGTATTATTAATCGCATCCATGAATAAATCCGATATAAGAAACAGTCTGATTTTATGCGTACAGAAGAAAACAAAAGACACGATTCACGAAACCGTAAAATGTTTTTTGTTTGTTTGTTTGCTTAACTTTCAGTAAAATAAATTAAATATTTAGTTTATATGTTTTCAGTTCACTGTAACATCCGCAACGAACATGATATCGTTAAAGCTTCTTAAAAAAAAACCTCGATATGCGAAACTACTTATCGAATCGGCTTTAATTTCATTCTTAAGTTATTCAAAAGAACCGTTATTTTAATGTAGTATTCGATGCATTTTAAGTTTGTTTTATAAACGGATTTAAATATTCTCAATCGTCAAAAATAGCTTTTTCATTATTTAATACCTTTCATGATTACGCATGTTTTAAAAACGTTGTTTGACATGCAATGTATGTGAATTAAGCTCAGATTAAATGGATGTATGAGGGCATATTTTTTAAAGTATTTCATTTGAAAAACATAAACATTCTTTTTTTAGAAAAAGAAACGTTTCATTTGTGTCACATATCCAGTAAAATTCAGTTTTACTCTCAACAATAAGAAAAGACAAGAAATTTTATTTTATGTATAGCTGCTTCATAATGAAACATTGGCACTGGTATTCATATGTTCAACTTGAACGTCATCTTATGCACGTGTGAACCAAAAGACTAGGTCAGAAACCCCAGACGTCAAGTCTGATTCGATGGAAGATGTAACACGTTTGGAAACTCAGTATCACGAACTTGATAAAACTCGAACTTTTCAAACTTTTATTTTTCAGTTGAGTGTCCTCTCGCTTTACTCGCAAATGCTACGTTCACCTTTGTTCCCTTTCTCCTGGTGGGTAAGCGGTAAGTTTTCAAAGTGTCAATGTTAATATCTGTGGTTCGATTCCTCTCGGTGGAAAGAGCGCAGATAGCTCATTGTGTAGCATTGCGCTAAAAAAAAACCAACAACAAGAACATTTTTTGCCCCATTTCATATTTTACCAAACTTTATCAAATTAGCTACATTGAAAAACCACAGAAACGATAATGACTTTTCTCCCTTGTCGTCAAGATCACGAGAGCTTGGAAAAAATATACCTTACTTTTATAGATCCAAGTCGTAAAATATTATGATATTCAAAGTAAATTTTCTATAGCGTAAAATGACTGTTATTTTAGAAATCATTATAGATTAATTTCTTGGTCTGAGCAAGTTCTATAAAGTTTTCTCTATTTAATATAACAAACGTTCGGAAGATGTCACTATTTAATATAACAAACGTTCGGAAGATGTCAGAATTATTTTGTTTCAGCCGAAAACTCAATTTTGATGATGTGAGTATAATTTTACAAACTTGGCTACAAGTACCAAATGTGTGATTGTCTAAAGTAATTAAAAACAAACAAACTATAGATAGTAATATTTATAGCTTTCAGAAGGAAAATACCGTAAGGGCATAGATTTGAGAGAACAAGTTTGCCAATGTTTCAATAAGAGAACGTCTGGATTTATAATGATACACTGATCTCAGTTACTGTGACTAATTTCGCAGAGAACAATAGTCTTTCATAGACACACTGCTGTTACTTGTCTTACAATCAATATGAATAACCAATACTCAGCTTAATATACTGCCTTTAGAACTGTTAACTTCAATGCTGATTATACACATATATCTCACACAGCAATTTCTAATATAAGAAGCTACTGACAAGGATGGTGAAATGTCAGTGTATATCACATATCTTGTTAAACATACAAAGGCCATCTCCCTCGTACGTGGATGTCAGAAAACAAAAATCACGACTCCACTGAATAACTTAACAAATGTATTCCGCGATCTTCAATATAAAATCAGTCATTTATTTGAATTGTGTCTAGGATATTTTGGTTTATAGGCCTTCATCATCTGTCAACCCTTATTTATTATCTTGTTTATGTTTCCAAGAAAAATGCCCAGCTTCATTTTGAGGATGATAGCAGTGCTCATATTTACGTTTGGGGGATGGTAGTTTCTGAGCCCCTTCTGTCTGCTAGGCCGAAAACACAGCTAGAAGTAAGAATATAAATTGATGACGAAGGTCATAGAGGTCAAAGAGGCTTTTTGTGGTCTGTCTGCTACTCATAATCAAGACTAATTATTTTTAATTGTTATTGTAGGTTTCAACAGTTCTTCTAGTAGAAGGTTTTTAAATAATGGAAAGACTAATTATTATTAATTGTTATTGTAGGTTTCAGCAGTTCTTCTAGTAGAAGGTTTTTAAATAATGGAAAGACTAATTATTATTAATTGTAGGTTTCAACAGTTCTTCTAGTAGAAGGTTTTTAAGTAATGGAAAGACTAATTGTTATTGTAGGTTTCAACAGTTCTTCTAGTAGTAGGTTTTAAATAATGGAAAGACTACTTATTATTAATTGTTATTGTATGTTTCAACAGTTCTTCTAGTAGTAGGTTTTTAAATAATGGAAAGACTAATTATTATTAATTGTTATTGTAGGTTTCAACAGTTCTTCTAGTAGAAGGTTTTTAAATAATGGAAAGAGTAATTATTATTAATTGTTATTGTAGGTTTCAACAGTTCTTCTAGTAGAAGGTTTTTAAATAATGGAAAGACTACTTATTATTAATTGTTATTGTAGGTTTCAACAGTTCTTCTAGTAGAAGGTTTTTCCAATAATGGAAAGACTAATTGTTATTGTAGGTTTCAACAGTTCTTCTAGTAGAAGGTTTTTAAATAATGGAAAGACTAATTATTATTAATTGTTATTGTAGGTTTCAACAGTTCTTCTAGTAGAAGGTTTTTAAATAATGTAAAGACTAATTGTTATTGTAGGTTTCAACAGTTCTTCTAGTAAAAGATTTTTACACACTGGAAAGTATTGGTTATTTGTCATCAAGGCCCCCAGTGTCACAGTGGTAAATTTGCGGAGTTATAACGCTAGAAACTGGGTTTCGACACCAGTGGTGGACCCAGCACAAATAGTCCATCGTGTAGCTTTGCGCTTAACTACAAAAAACAAATAAATCCTTTATCAAAATTTTACACATTTTGGGTGTACACTCTTTAAAAATTTCATTGTATAAACATTTCTCTGCAAAAAAGACTGAAATCATCGAACTATAAAAAAAAAATCCATAGCAGCATTACACTATGGAATGGTTGTGAATCTGTTGTGGACTGACAATATAAATACATATTACACACGTCGCCCTATCAATATAGTTCGCATATAAGGCGATACAGCGCTAAATTCAAATATACATGTTGCTGAAACGTAAAGTTTTGTTATCCTTCTTCGTTTGATAACATAAGTAAAAAAAACTGTAGATTCTTATCACATATAGAAATTACAGATAACATATTATTGTAGTATTTCCTTATTTGCTCTCAGAGTTTTTACTGAAATGGGAATTTCAGAACTACAGAAATGCGATGAATAGAAGAAATACAAAAAAAAAAACAATAAATGTACGAGATTAGAAATATAAAGTTTAAATTTACAGGTATCTGCATTTCTGTAATTGTTCACGAAACTTTTTTTCAACATTTACGTATGTGTGGAAGTGAAATAACAATATATCAAACAGTATCATTTTCGTCACTGTATCACTCAGAGTATTATTGTCAACAATATCGTGACTAATTGTCTGTGTTTATAAATGACTGTGATGGCGCGACCGCTGCGATTTTATACAAGTAAAGAAAAAAACTTCAAAAAAGGAAGTAAATATAGGGATGGTTAATATCAATCCTTCAAAAATAATGCAAACAAGATAGTAGAGATGGAATTTGCATCATCCCTACATAATAGCACAGACATATAGTGTAGTAGAATTTTAACAGTAAAAAATAATAGGATAAATTAAACTCAATTGTGATTAATTAATTATATATATATTGCTATATGTTAATTATTGCCTGCGTTATTATGTAGGGATGATGCAAATGTCATCTCTACTATCTGGTTTCCATTGGTTTTGAAGGACTGATATTAGCCATCCTTACATTTACCTCCTTTTTTGAAAAGTTTTTTTTTTCTTTACTCGACTACTTGTTTTGTTTTTTAATGCAGCGCTTCAATAGACATAGGTAGGTTATATTTACAATCCGAGCCATCCCTACACAGACAGGGTTACCGCCTGCCTGATAACAAGTTCTAAATACAATGAGGTTCCAACTGTAACATATATTGTTTATCAGACAGGCGGTAGCACTACCTATGTACGGATGGCTTGGATTGTTCATCGAAATGGTATTTTAATATCTCCTCAACAGGTCATCAGAACTTTACAATATTATACAGTGTTTCCTTTTATAACAATAGCTATGTAATGACTGAGTCACAAGTTCTGGGAATGTCTGTAAATATCATAGCAAACAATTTGAATTTTTTTTTCTTTTCCTTTTTTATTACATAATAACTCTAAAATCAAAACAATGGTGTCAACCAATTTCACTGAGGTGACATAGTTTCAAACAGAGTATCCGCTTTTATAAGTATTATTAACTAGTAGTAATTAAAAAAATATATATAATTCTAGTGTAAACGTGGTTATCATTAACCTTTGAAGTTAGCTTTCTTACAGAAATTTGGTGTTCCTTTAAAAGGCTTAAAAATGTTTAATAAATGATACGAAATATCTTTGCATTGCTTGTAATTAAGCACAAAGCTACACAATGGGCTATGTGTGCTCTGCCCACCACAGGTATCGAAACTCGGATTCTAGCGTTGTAAGTCCGCAGACATACCACTGTGCCACTGGGTGGCGCGAATTATCTAGAATGTCCTTTACTTGTATGCTAGGATTTATGAATGTAAATCCAGTTAAGCTCAAGCTAGATTTAAGCAATTGATTTTATAAATATTCACATAGTTAGAGGAAATCGGCATTATATAATCTCACTCTGAGATGCATTATTGGCTTTTTCAGCTCTTTATTTTACTCTACCTAACTATTTTACGCTCAGCTAAATTTTAAATTACAAATGTTATACGTTTGAATAAATTATTACTTGTGACGGTTTTCAAAGCCAAGTTAATAACTTCATATGAAAAAAAGCAATACAGTTTTGGAAGGATTAAAGGATTTGGAAGGTTTTTGCGTTGAGTTTGGTAAATGAACGTGTTGATGTTTTTTCTACTCCTATAGACAGGTCTAAATGCATTGAACAGATTCCACATTTCATTCACTAAAGTGTGCTATAATTGAAATGCTAATATGGACCTTATGCCCGCAGCTTTTTTTCTGCTTTTCTGTCAACTATCGACACTTTATGACCAACTTTTTGGAGATATTGGCATTGATTAGAACAAATACTTTAGGTTTCCTGCTGAACGTGAACAAACATTTCATTCACTAAAGTGTACCATAACTGAAATGCTAATATGGACTTAACCTTATGCCAGCAGCTTTTTTCCTGCTTTTCTGTCAACTATCGACACTTTATGACCAACTTTTTGGAGATATTGGCATTGATTAGAACAAATACTTTAGGTTTCCTGCTGAACGTGAACAAACATTTCATTCACTAAAGTGTGCCATAATTGAAATGCTAATATGAATTTAACCTTCAATGACATTTTTACCTATCCACAAAGCTACACAATGGGTTATCTGTGCTCTGCCCACCACGGGTATCGAAACCCGGATTCTAGCGATGTAAGTCCGCAGACATACCGCTGTGCCACTGGGGGAGGGAGGGCTTTCTCCGAAGGTTTTATTGTGAAACCATGTGTTGGTGTTTTTTCTTTTTGTCTATCTGAGTGAGTTAATCCCTTCACTCTTATTTAATTCATTCAGCTTTAAGTTAAGCTGTACAAAAGTGCAAATTTAATTTATTTTATTAACTCTTGGATTTAGTACTGCAGTGTGTAACTATTTTGATATATATTTTATTTATTTATTCTTATTTCTACCTTGCCCATGTGGTGGGTGTCTACTTATTATGCATTATATTAATATGTTTTGGGCTTGGAATTGACGTTATAATTAACAACTGCTTTCGATTTAACGTGAATGTTATATTTATATTACAACTAGCTTAAAAGCCCGTCAAGAATGACGGGAAACCACTAAAAACCCAAACTATTCCGTATAAAACTGGCAATACACAAAGGAAATAAACAAAAATATAAAATTTCCATTTCCATTAACATACTACATATCGACTCTGAATTTACTGCATATTACTGAGCAAACATGCTACATATTGATGTCTTAATAATTCCCAAGCACAATCTGCGCTAATTTTTGACTTATTTTTAACAGGCGTTGATAGGGTGCGAATGTACTTCCGTGTCTTCGATCACGGAAGTCTTCCCGGCTTTCCCATTCGGATCCTACCTAGCTTGACGTCATAATGATGTAGATGATGTGGTGTCATACACACACATAATCCCATATCTGATCTGATCCTTGGAACTTCCTCCTCGACCGGCTTTTATATATCAGAAAACTACCGAAATTTTGGAGCTATTTACGCCTATGTTAGTGATTAAATTCAACAAAAATTGGAATGGACAATTAAAATAGAATGTATTATAGGAGAAAAAGTGGAATTGGACTCGTGTAACTCACGAAATTCGGAGAAATCGAGCGTGACCGACTGACCGACCGACACTTGGCTTTTATGGTTATGATGTGTTAAGTGTGTTTGGATATCACTCGATATATGACTTGACTTGTTTTAAGCTATATTTAAATCAAGCATGTTCTGTATTTTCGTTATTACCTTTCATATTTGCCCTGTGTAAAGTATTATCCTTTATATGCTTTATTTTAGAATATATTATGTATTATAATATTCGCTGTAGGTTTAATTTATTATGATTTGTTATTATGTTGCATGTATTAAAGAGCTAATTCTGACGTAATGTAATATGACTAAAGTTAAACGATACGTGTTTATTATTTGATTTACTATGATGAACTATTCTTCTACACGTGAAGAAGTTTGCTATATACATAACTGTAATTTATGTGTGCAATTAAAACGCTCTGATATTATTATCTCCCTGTTTTTTACGTATTACCTATCTTTGGGTTCTAGTTCTGTATGTTAGGTCGGTTCGCGTAAAATAATTTAGTTAAGTCATTGATTTTAATTTTAAAGTCGTTTGAAACGAGTTGAACGAACAAAGGTATAGATAATGTGATAGTTTCACTTAGCATATCCGTACATTTCGGCCCGGCATGGCCAGGTGGTTAGGGCGCTCGACTCGCAATCTACCATTTTACCAAACATGCTCACTCTTTCAGCCATGAGGGCGTTATAATGTGACGATCAATCCCACTATTCGTTGGTAAAAGAGTAGCGGTGGGTGGTGATGACTAGCTGCCTTCCAGCTAGTCTTACACTGCTAAATTACAGACGGCTAACGCAGATAGCCCTCGTGTAGCTTTGCGCGAAATTCAAAACAAACAAACAAACATTCCTTCTCTCTCTCATTTTCTTTACTTGTTTAAGAATTGTGCATTGTTGTGTTTCCGTTTTTGCTTATTTCCGTATTGTGTATTTAAGATCTGAGCAACTACAATATTTACCAACTTGTTTCCACTGAAGAATATTAAGAAAAATTATAGGCATAATGTTGTAATAACGATCTGTTTGTTTTGAATTACACGAGGGCTATCTGCGCTAGCCGTCCCTAATCAGCATTGTAAGACTAGAGGGAAGGCAGCTAGTCATCACCACCCACCGCTAACTTTTAGGCTACTCTTTTACCAACGAATAGTGGGATTGAATGTCACATATTAACGCCCCCACAGCTAAAACAGCGAGCATGTTTAATGTGACTGGGATTCGAACCCGCGAACGTCAGATTGCGAGTCGAGCGCCCTAACCACCTGGCCATGCCGGTTCTAATAAACGATCTATAAAGATTTAGCTTAGAATCAGTTAAAGACACAATCGCATGAGCAAATTCAAATAGAAAAGACAAAAAAAAAGAAAAGCTGATAAAACTTCAGCAGAAAAATTGGCAAATCATAAAGCTGGTACAGTTAGTTCTGTATATTCATAAACTACTCAATCCCGCAAGTTGCTAATGCTCGGGTTAGAGATCTAGCTGGGGGACGACATTGTATCGAAAAAAAGTCGAATTGTATAATAATGAGGCGGGAGTTTAGTGATTCGTTTGAGAGTACTTTTCTCTTGAAATTGACGTCACTACTAAGCTAATAGATACTCAAGTGTGTTGTTTGGCTTATAAAGTATATATAATGAAGTCAGTACGCAATACAATGACTTATCATCATTTTAAGCGAACATCTATCTAACGTACTAACCCACTGCATTTGGTGCCTGTAGGGCAAGGAAAACGTCATATATATATATGTCATTGATTGGTGCACAGTACAATCACTAGCACGTTGTGCGCCGGCGACGAACAACTAGGTGCTGTTCCTTTAATCGTCGCGTGTGCTGGTCCTACTTTACAGTTGAGCGATGTGAGTTGCAAAAGCGAAACTAGTTTTTTATGGTTGCCTCTACTTCTGTCACAAACTTCAGTCAGCAACAAGTACTGTTTCTTTATTTTTACTCTATTCTCTAGCATTAACCAGTGTAGACGTTCAGATATATCTTCAATTTTTTGATAATGTAAACAGTTGTTCAAAGTTTCCAAAAAAAAAAAAAGAACACTCGGATGATTTCCAACGATGAAGTGTAAAGCTTTCCTAAAATTTAGAAAACGCACTTGGCTTCAGGAGCAGTATCATAAGACGCTGAAAACTTATTTAATCTGCTGATGTGGCAAAATAACATTGTAATTATATTGTTGAAGAACCGCTAATTATTCGACTTCGCCTATAATGTTCTAAACGTCATAAAGGTCACTTGTCTGGAAGAACAAAAGAAAAAGCTGGTTTAAAAGCTTAGAATTTTCCCAGGTAAGTTGTAATGAATGTCAAACGATACTACAGAGATGTTATATAACTACAGGATCAGTCTTGTAAAAAAATCAATCAACACATAAGTATGGTTTTACAAGACTCAATCAAGACATAAGTATGGTTTTACAAGACTCAATCAAGACATGAGTATGGTTTTACAAGACTCAATCAGAACATAAGAGTGTTTTTTTATCCTTGTAAACGATTTGCTCTGTTTAAGTTCATACACATGTACATTAGTTTCCATGGTCAATGAGGGGTGAGCCATGATTATACGTCCTGAATACTTGAATAGTTTAAAAAAGGTTTTAGCAATATTACTTAACAAAGATACTCTGCCTGTTGCCGATTCGGAAACAGGCAATATAGATATGGAGGGGGGGTCTCTTATAACAAAGCCATATCGGGCTATCTGCTGTGCCCACGAGGGGAATCAAACCCCTGATTTTAGCGCTGTAAGTCCGAAAACTCCCCGCTGTCCCACTGGGGGGGACGGATCTTAGGGATAAATCTCATTTGTATTCTTAAGGAACACCTAGAATTTCTGGAGTAGTAACTTTATACGTGGGTTTCTTTTCTTCGTAAGTAAACTACAAAAATATGATAGAAAAATACCAACACGACACATTACTAAGACTAAATAAACAAACAAAGTTTCATAAATCAAAGTCCTGCTGAAGTAAATAAGAATGATAGTTTTACACGTGAAAGATTACTGGAGAAATTGAAATCTATTTCACAGCATTTGCTACTTGTTATTGAGAACTATGAATTGTTCTTTAGTTTTGTCAATCTCTAAAACGTTTAATTTGATTAAATACGATAGAGTTATGACAGGATGACCAGAGATTTTGCATTCTATATTAATATAGGGGCATAAAGTTAAACAAAGAAACCGGTTGCTTATCATTTGTTATGCATTTAATTACGCATTTATTTATGAATGCTATTACGTCCAACATAGCACTTTTATTTCTACTTTACGTAATATTTTATATTTTTGCTCTTGGAAGGGTATTTTCAATATGGTGGTGATAGTCAAACGATGACTTGAATCTCTCATAACCATTTTGTTGTAGAGCCAATCTGTCGTGTTACAGCGGCACCGCTGCGATGTTCTTAAAATGAAGACCTGCATACAGCACAGCTGTGATATTCGTAAAATGAAGACCTACGTACAGCACATCTGTGATGTTCGTAAAATAAAGACCTACGTACAGCACAGCTGTTATGTTCGTAAAATGAAGACCTGCATACAGCACAGCTGTGATATTCGTAAAATAAAGACCTACGTACAGCACAGCTGTTATGTTCGTAAAATGAAGACCTACGCACAGCACAGCTATGATAAGGTCTTCATTTTATGAACATCACACCTGTGCTGTGCGTAGGCCTTCATTTTATGAACATCACACCTGTGCTGTACGTAGGTCTTTATTTTACGAACACCACAGCCGAGCTGTACGTAGGTCTTTATTTTACGAATCACATAACACAGCTGTGATGTTCGTAAATGAAGACCTACATATTTATAATTTTTATCTCAGGTGTATCTAAATTTCTACATTTAGAGACCTTGGTTGATAGAAAACCTACTTTTGTCTATCCCTACTTGCTACTCGAGAATCAGCCTCTGATTGGTTCTCGTCACATTAAACTGATTGTACAGAATGTCCAAGAATTTTGGAAATACTTTTGAACAATCATATCGGAAAAACAGCTTAAAATAGTTTGTTTGTTTGTTTT
>NW_013665942.1:557222-562211 GCF_000517525.1 Limulus polyphemus | reverse complement strand
CCACTTAAAATAGAGACACGCGGAAAGTAATATGATAAAAATAAGATTACATTAGTTGCTCATCGGTTTGGCTTTCTTATGGGAATACAGAGCTGTACTGAACCTTTGCTTGGAGATTATTGTGAGAAAGAACTAGACAGGAGTAAGCTCGTAATCATGATATCGTGAGATGATGTTATTTCTCTTAAAGTTCGCGGATGTTCTGGACATGAACATTCTATATCACTTTCCGTCATATTTCTGCCTCTGCAGGTGTTGGGGAGTTTTCCTTAAGGGCTTCTCAAAGATACCTCTGAATTGACTATTTCTTGCGTGGAGTCCCTTGGTAAATAAAGCCCTGATGTTGTTTTATAGTAAAGTTTTTAAGTTAAAGTTCTAATATTGACGTAAAAAAGTAGAGTGTTAAATGGAAGAATGACATTTAGAATCTAAAGAAAAAAATTAAAGTAACCATCTAAAACACCACAAAAGAACAAAGTCAAGAATATGTACACGTTTATTTTCTTGCCTTGTTGGATAATAAAACTTTCCTTTGTTGACATAGATAATGTCACGACTTCAGACGATAAACTGTTATATCGTTTAATTCCCCCAGGGTATATCATGGCCATGTCTTCAGTTTCTTTTACTACTAGCCTGATCTTTATCTGACAGCCAGATCTACGTTTTTAAAATTAGTTATAGTCTCTTAGCCCTTATATTTTAGTCCCATTCCGCTTCTATACCTTACTGCTCCTTTGCTAAATGTATGAAAGAAAGTCACATGCCCTCCAGTAGCACAGCGGTATGTCTGCGGACTTACAACGCTAGAATCCGGGTTTCGATAGCCGTGGTGGGTAGAGCACAGATAGCCCATTGTGTAGCTTTGTGCTTAATTACAAACAAACAGAAAGCCACTAGTGAAGAAAACGTAAAGCTTAAGTAGTTAAATAGAAGGATAGCTATGAATAAGAGCTTAAAATATCACACGTCAAATCTGAATGATAATTGAGCATTTTAGTGACAAATAAGATAGACATTTATGACTTGGCATAGCCTGACCATGTCATAATACCTGAGATGGCAGCCACTAAGATGTGCTGATATATATTAATTAAAGTGCATTTCCTTTCAAAACGGTTGTAATTAAAACAACAACAACAACGTATTTATTAATAAATCCAATAATTTATGTCAGTTCACATGATGATAGATGGAACCATTGACACTTAAAAGCTGTTAACCATAAACCGATGGCAGCACCTACAGAATAAGCAACCACTCTGTACATCACAGACGCCTTACTTTCGAGTATTCTACTCGGCACGCGATTGAATCCACAGTGTTATCAATTAGCATCCTGCATCATGTGCATCACTTTCTGCAAGGTGCGCATTTCACCACCTTTTGCAGTGGCTTTCAAAATGGTATTATGCAATTGATGTCAAAATTACGAATTATTTATTTCACACTCGTTGCGTATTTAGCGACAATTCGTAATAGAAGAGAGTGAAAACCAAGTACAGTATACAGAAATATAACAAAAAAAAATGTAATTATGCATTTCGGAGATTACTTAGGTTTTTCAACTGCAGTATGCAAGTTATACGATGGAAAAATATTTCTATTCTTTACATAAACAATTACCTCGCACTCTGACTTGTCCGAGTCTGAGTCAGACTGATGTCGTCAATTCATATACATATCTTGAGTGCTTTGTGTTTGTGTTTGGAGTTAAGCACAAAGCTACACAATGGGTTATCTGTGCTCTGCCCACCACGGGTATCAAAACCCGGTTTCTAGCGTTGTGAGTTCGCAGACATACTGCTGTGCCAGTGTGTGTGTGGGGGGGGGGGCATCTTGAGTATAAATACTTTAGTAACCCATTTGATAATTTTTTGTGTACAAAAGATTTGTACATTTTATTAAAAGCTTGCTACATTTTGTGTAGATACACGTAGTAAATTCGGAACTCTAGTTAATATATCTTCTCCAGAAAATTTGTGTTAATTTGTTTACTTTCAGAAATGTTTAAGTAAATTAGAATTTCTCTTCTCCCACATCGTGTCTTATCATGAAAACCCCCACAGTAGACCTACGAAAAAACAACAACAACAAAGAAATAGCCGTATTTCTGTATAAGTTGAAACTGTAATATTTTACCCGTTAATAACTACAAAATCGTGTATTTTTTTATATAACGTTACCTCGTTTATCGTAATCTGAGGAAGAAGTGTTCTTTAACAAATTATTACTTAATTCGTCACGTTTACACAATAACTAAAGGAAATTTAGTACGGTTTAATCATATATAGTTGTATCGTGGCTTTACGATACAATAGCAAGCGTCATATGACTAGCAAACATATCAACAGCCTCAGACAAAGACAACAAAACACCCTAAGATCCAAAAACAACTTGAAAACCCCTTCAGCACACTACAACAAAACTATACATCAGAAACACCCTGTACAAGCGCCATGCAACATAAACTTACTCAAACGAATAACAATAGGAGTAAATCATTGGTAATCAGAGTTATTAACCCTAATTTAAAATATATTATAAAACTCAATAACGTAATCAAATTCACTAAGGAATGTTAAAGACATGTTAAGCATATTTTTCACTGGTAAACTTAGAACATAACCTCATTTTATATTTTAGTTATGGATCAAATAATAATAATTGCAGTCCTGATTGAACCTGTAGCATATCAAGGCATATTACGCAACAAATTTTGTATGCATATGTATATATATATATGTATCATTGCTAATAACACACTTTATTCAATTATAAAGTAACAGTGCTAAAATCAACACAATCATAACAGAAATAGAATACATAAACCCAAAAGCTAAATTTGGATACATTCAATATTAACAAGTAATAGACTAATCCTTTAATTAATTGACAATGAACAGGTTTTACTCAACGTTGAAGTTTATCCACTGAAACCTTTCGGCTACTTTACAGTATTCGTCATCAGGCTAATAAGAACAAATTTAAAGCAAGTACAGCTAATACAAACGGGAATGGTAAAAGAAAGTATCGTGAAAACACCAGAGTTTGTACATTGCTGTCAAAAAAAAAAACAAACAACATAACTTTCACAAAACTTGTCTTTTCTGTTCCAAAAAATCAGTTGTACTTAGTTGAACACATAGAGTACAATCTCTCCACATTCTGTAAAATCACCTCCACGGGTTCACCTTAGTGTGTTAGACAGTCCCTGAGTTCCTCCAAATGTCATATTTTGCAATGTATAAAATATCTTCTGGCATAAAGCCTTAGCAACCACTGGCTGATTCACGGCAAAAACACAATACTTGAGTGGGTTATGCAGTTATTAATAAGAACCTCGGAGTGAAAACCTAAAAGAGTGTATATGTCCACTACACTATAACTGCTATATCTAGTGCCGCTAAGGCCTTTTGGCGAATACCAGGGCACTTCTAGTACCTAGAATACGACAGACATAACAGTGGTAGTGACGCAATTTATATCAGCTTGACGACGGTGTGAAATGGTTTATGTTCGTGAATTGTAATTTTTCGTCCATTCTATTTATGTCACAAAACATAAGAGTTAAGTTAAGGATTATTCCACAGTATATTAATTATTTATTTTAATATAATATTATTCACTATTATTAATTTATAATTAATCTGATCATTACTTAGAAAAGATGGCAAACCACAGTCTTCCTGATCCCGGAGGTGGTCAGGTGATCATCAACGGAAGAAGACTATATTACTAACTAGCTGGAGTACCCTTACCCTGGACGGAAGTTATGCAAACTCATAATTAATGAAAGGGTACCCTAGGACATGAAAAGCTGCTTCCCTTATAAGTAACTGTAAAAAAAAAAATAGCAAAACTGAAAATATTTATGTAACCACATATGGACGTAATAAACATCCATACCAATTTTGGTGAAGATCCATTTATACCCTGCGAAGTAATTACATGAACATACAACAGACAGTACTATTATATTTATATAGATTGTTAATATGAACTTCTGAGTGAAAGCAAAGAAATATATCAGTTGCACTATATCTGCTGTATATGCTGCTGACGAGGCCTTGTACACAACATCTCAGGCTCCTCAAGCTGATAAAACATCTTCACTTTACTTCTAACTGCTCATACAATTGACAGAGATTGAGGGATTTTGTGCTACTTTCCTCATACTGTGTGAAAGTCACACTTTCTCCTCCTCTACAGCATACCGAGCAAAGCTAAGCTTGAGTTCTTTAACTGCTTTACCCAGAACTCTTTATTAGTTACTCTCGATAACTGCTCATTTCCAGCATTTATTTGTGAATCACTATGGCAACTTTACATTTTACAGCAGCATTATGTCCTAGGAAATTATCCCATCAACTTTTACGAGAGTTCATCTCCACTTCTTACTGACTGAAGCAGTGTTATCCAATGTGTTATATCTTCCAATTCTTTATGAACTACTTTAGTAACACATGGCTCGATTGTTACGCATTACAATTTCAAATAACCTAAAACTGAGTTAAATTGTAATTTAGATTTAGTAGTTAGGTAAATGCCGATATATCTCATGCCAACAAGAGTGACACACAGTTTTTTTAAACAAAAATATTTTAATACACAAACAATAATACAATTTACAATAACAGTTATTACAAATAGTTACTACAAACGATGATTTATATACAAAAGTTTTACAAACTTGCAAGCAATATAAAGTTTTCTTTCTAGTCTGGAACTTCCATGAAGTTTTATCGAGGTTTTATCGATGAGCGATTTAATTTCAAGTTGATGTAGGTACAATTCAATTAATAGGGAGCTAGCTAGCTTTGTGAAATTCACTGATCACACGCCGATTTTTCCTACCGGTGACGTTAGGTAATGTTTTCGTAAAAGTACTAAAGTCCGATGTGAATTCACTGAAGTTGAATGATATGTAGTGTTCGAAATTTATAAACATTTCTGGTCAATATATCTGAAGTTCCCGATTAATAAGCG